>NC_137680.1:2162156-2232156 GCF_963989245.1 Nansenia antarctica | reverse complement strand
ATGTGTCTCGATAGGGACAGGAGAGAAACACCATCCTGGGTGGCCAGTACAGATGGGATATCCCTGTCCCTTATGTTTTGGATGATAGTCTTGGTAAGACATCTGACAGCAGCAAATATGTTTGGTCATTGGTATTATGAAATAAAGAAAACACAGTAGGAAGAAATCATGCCTTTTGGTCCTTTTCTTTTCTTTCTCTTTACAACAGACACAAATGCCAAAGGGGTTATCCTTCGGGCATTGGAGCAAATCCAGCTGAAGACCTGTGTGGAGTTCAAACCTCGGGAGGACGAGCCAAACTATATCTTAGTCATAAAAGATGATGGGTAATATGTCATGTTATTGTTTGAAGAATCAAATACGGTATGTCTCTTTGTGAGTTTAGAATTATACGGTTCTATCTCCGTTTAGGGTAGTTCAGAGATATTGAGCGTCAAAGTTTTTACATTCCATTATGTTTTGTGAGATGGAACCTTTGTATTTTATTAATTAGTAACAAAAAAAAATCAACATTTTAAAAATAACACCACACAGGCATTAATAAACACCTAATGGATCAGATTATGTAAAAAACTCAATTTTGACAAAAATGGAGATAGAACCTTGTAATTCTAACGTCACGTCTTGGCTGTTTGGTATGAAAAAGTGAGTGTTTCATTTACATATATGAGGATTTCAGAACTACCAGTATATGTGCATATTGATCATTTCTCCTTTTTAGATGTTATTCATATGTTGGGAACCAACGTTCAGGCAACCAAAGCCTCTCCATCGGACAGTGGTGTGATCATATTGCCATTGTGGAGCACGAGCTTCTCCACGCTCTGGGCTTCTGGCACGAGCAGTCCAGATATGACAGAGATGACCATGTGACCATTGTGTGGGAAAACATTGAAAAAGGTTTTTTTTATTACTACATTATTCTAGTTTGTAGAGTGTGCCATAATGTGCTTGATAATCTTCAAGCAGTTCAAGCAACTACAGTTAATACAACTTTTTGTATCATGTACATAATAATAATAATATTGGTGTAAGATAAACATGTATGCTCCATCCATAACAACATAACAACAGCATTCATAAACCATTCATAAGCAATGTATATTATGAGTTTCAGCAGTTTATTACTGCAGTTTCTATTGCATTAATACATTCTTAATGAAGTGTTACAAAAACGTCAAACATTATATTTCAGGGAAGGAACACAATTTCATAAAATACAGTGCAAGCCAAACAAGTACCCTTGGTACTCCATATGACTACAGCTCTGTGATGCACTACGGTAAATATGATTTTGGCAATGGCAACGGATCCACCATCGTCACTAAGCAACCAGAGTTCCAGGACGTGATTGGCCAGCGACTGGAAATGAGCCCCAATGATGTTGTGAAGCTGAACTTGCTGTATAACTGCAGTAAGTACTGTATATTTATAGTTCAACATCAATACATTGAATTGGACATTGACAAATATCCATAAACCAATACATTTCCAGTCAGTTAATCGTTTGAAGAACTGTAAACACAATATGTTCTGTATATTTCAAAGGAGGATATTTGTCTTGGTTGCACTACAATATTTTATCACAATATTGTCACATACAGGTTTTATTTAAATAATAAATACAGAATGTGTTTTAGGAGCAACCATGATAGTCTAGCTTAACAACTTTGCTTGCCACCATGTTCATAGTTCATCTGTATGCCTGTGTTCTTATACACCATGTTCATAGTTCATCTGTATGCCTGTGTCCTTATACACCATGTTCATAGTTCATCTGTATGCCTGTGTCCTTATACAGCATCTATAACCCCTCTATAATCATGTTCATAGTTCATCTGTATGCCTGTGTCCTTATACATGTGTCCTTATACAGCATCTGCAGTCACCTTCCTGGAGGCCTGCACCTTTGATGACGAGGCCCAGTGTGGTATGGTCCTCTGTGCCAGGGGCAAGGCCAGCTGGGAGAGGGTGGGCAGTGCCCAGGGGGGGCCATCGTCAGACCACACACGCCTAGGGGGTAGGTAGATATTAACCCTCCTCACACCACACACGCCTAGGGGGTAGGCAGAGCTCCATATTAACCCTCCTCACACCACACACGCCTAGGGGGTAGGCAGAGCTCCATATTAACCCTCCTCACACCACACACGCCTAGGGGGTAGGTAGAGCTCCATATCAACCCTGGAGCCAAACTCAATCATACCCATATAGCAGGGCTTGTATACAATAGCATATTAAAATCAAATCATACAGTACCTACTTTACTTTTCCTGACACAGTTTATTAATGTATATTTCAATGTAATTGTCTTGCAGTAAGGACAACTATATTCCCTGATAACAACTCCTCTCTCTCCAATGGCAAGTACAGTTTATACTATGAATGTTTCACCCAAAACACACATAACATAATGCTGCATTCATGAACACCATATAACCAAGATACAACCGTAGTATTTTTCAAGTTCTTCAAATTGATATTTACCAGATTAGGAATTACACACGTGAACATATTTAAGAGGCCCTTTCATTTTTCATTATCTCAGGTGTGATTGTAATATATTGCAGTATGATTGTAATATATAATGTTGTATAATTGGGTCCTCCTGTTACATTTTATACAGGCACTGCTCCAGTGTCCTCTTTTCAAAATGGTGCGTAAACCAACAATGCAGGCTACCAATTATCTACCAATTATCTACCACTGTCTCAATAAATGCAATCAAATTCTGTTGGGGGATTTTTTTCTTCAAATTTTTTTTTTTTACAGAGACCGCCCCCACTTATGCAACTAATACTTCAACCAATCAGAGTGGTGAGTTCATTGTTCAATCAAGATCTGATTTGCTTTAACATTATAGAGATATAGTATAAAAGAAAATCTGATCATGTGGTTTAATAACATGTAGGCCTTTATGCCTTTATAACCCATGTGTATGTGGTACTCCAAGGAGCACTGTTATCCTGATTGATGCTTTTGGCAGGTGCTGGTTTCTTTATGTACTGCAGCACAGCTTCTGGTGATGAGGCAGATGGAGCCAAAATGGTGAGTAGGAGGATGACACCGCGGAGGCAGTTTCAGTGCCTGCAGTTCTTTTACTACCACAGTGGAGGCGACCAGGACCAGCTGAACGTCTGGATGAGAGAATATGAGGATGAAAAGGACACCAAAGGAACCCTCCGCCTCATGGGCCAGCTCACAGGTGATGATGAGGTTGTAAATCACTTATGTACATGATTTCTGTGTCATTTCTGGACACAATGTCTCATGTTTAATGTCTCTTGCCCAAATCTGCTGAAAGTAAACTCAGAGTAAGTAGTCAAGTAATATCCACTATTCATTTTTCTAAATTAATTTGAAATGATTTGAAAGTCAATGCTAAATCAGGGGAGATTGGATTGACTCCTATTTTGGTAGCATTTAGCAGTTGGTGACTGTGGCAATCCATGTGCGGTGGTATGTTCTTGTTCATAGACGTCAAGGTAGGAAAACAAATATGTGAATCTGTTATTTGCGTGAATTCTAACTGTGTCTGAAGCGTAATCATAACATCTTGCTTCTTATCTCTCTCTATCCAAGATACACCCAGTGTATATTGATACTAGGTATCTTCCTAGTCGGGCAGGGACGCGGGAAGGGGGGTGCTGAGGGTGCTGCAGCACCCCCTAGCGGCAGGCAGAAGGAGCTCCTCCTGCCTGAATTTAAAAAATAAAAATATTATTCAAACAATAAGTTAAAACAATATAATAACTATTGTTGCTTTTGGGAATAAAAATAAATGTGTTTTTTGTAATAAATGTAAAAATGTGTTTGTTAGTGTTGCTTCTTTTCTATTGATCATGAATCAAAGAACAGATATCGAGTTTAAGACAATTTAATCAGTTACAGGCAGATTTATACATTACGTCTGTTCCCCGTGGACCCTGGGCTGGAAGAGCACGCTCTCTCCCTCTGTCCCAGTTTCGTTCCAGAGGGGAGGGGCCAGCGTGTGTGTGTGTCTTTGCCCAACCCCCAGGTCTCTGATAGCTGGTCCAGGGGCCATCTGTTAATGATCAGTGTGTGTGTGTGTGTGTGTGTGTGTTTAAAATATACTACATATTCATACATAGATCATACATACTACAGAAATATACGACACATCCCCCCTCGGACCACCCAGAGGGTGTTCCGAAACTAAACTACCATAAAACAAAAACAAAAACACAAAACCCCACAAAACATCCCAAAAAAAAAAAAAAAATTTTTTTTTTTTTAAAATAAAATTAAAAATTAAAAAATAAACAACAACAGACAGAAAAACTACACCAACACACAACACAAGAAGCACAATAACACAGACCAACCCAGGACCAGTATTAGGAACCAAAGATATCATAAACAAAAAATAAAAAACAACCAATAATAAAAAGAATTTTGAAAATAACAATCACAATTAAACTAAACACAGTTCATCATGCACAAATCAATACAGAAACTTCCAACGACCGATGTTTTCTTTGTCCTTGAAGCGTCAGGGTCAGAGGTTACTAGCACTTGTACCCAGTTGGAGAACAGCCTTTACCGCTGTCTCAGATTGATAACACTTTCATAGTCAGCAGCTTCCATTTTCGTTGCGCTAGGAACAGAACCTCTTTCCTATCTTTGCATAACCACTACATCACTTCTCAACTGACATCAATCCCATACGATATAGAAATAAACAAACAATACACAAATAATGACATTCAGTTATCATAACACATAATTCCCCAACAGTAAGCACAGGACAAAGGGAATGCATTAATGCATAGATCTTCACCTCAGGTGAGGACTAGTCTTCTGAAAAGTTCATTAACGTGGACTGAGTGACTGATTTTCCAAAAACAGTCAATGAGGCCCTGCCTTCTAAGAAAGTCAAAAATCATGTCTGCTATAATAGGTGCTCCTATCCTAGCAAAGTAAGTTTCCCATGCCCCTAAGACCGTTTCCAGCCATGCTATCATCTGCTGTCCATTCCCGTCGTTCCCTTTGATCTGCTGCTTCACTACCCTATTCATAGTCCTTAATCTTTTCCTAACTGGTCGTCGTCCGTCAGTGTCATTGAGGTTAAGGCAGCCGCCTGGTCCCCTCCCACGCTGATCAAGGTCTGGGGAGTCGCCCTCAGCATCATCTGAAGCATGGTGCAGGCACTCGCCAGCATCCCCAGTAGCACAGGTGTCCAGGCTTTGGACACCCCCAGGCTGGACCTCCAGACTGTCAACACTCTCTGCTTCGTTGGTTTCTGGTTCATTGGCATCTGGACAGCTTTCCGCTGTCCCCTCGGTTTCAGGCACTGCCGGTAATGTCACTGGCTGTAACACTGGCATTGCCACTGGCTCTGGCAACACCACAGCATCTCCTCGTAGCTCCTCCTTCTCAGGTTCTCTGGGGACCTCGGCACCTGTTGGCACAACATCCTGCCTACTCTGTACATCCACCCCCCTGTCCACCACCCGTGGCCCTATTGGGGTAGGGATATGCCCAGACACCACTGGTGTACCCACTCTGATGTTGTTTCTCCAACAGACCCCACATTGACCTAAAGCATGGTCAATCTGTTCCATCAAATATGGACTCCAAAACCCATATTTCTTGGTAATCTTGCGTCTTACCTCCCCCCTAGCCACATGTGCTAATCCATGAGCTTCCTGTATTAACATGCCTAATAAATCTGAGGGTGCTACAACCAACCCCTCATGATTCCTCCATAGACCTGTGTCATCCTGACTTGCCCCCCTTGCTAGCCAAACGCTCTTGTCTAACGTAGTTACTCTACTCTGTAACATCAATAAATCCTCAAGTGTGACCATGCCCTGTAATTGCTTTTCATGTGTGACCAGAAGACCTTTACCTGCCTTGTCTGCTCCTGTAATGGCTTTGGCTGCATCCTCTGCAGCCCTGTTACCTTGTGTGACATGTGATGAGTCAGACCTGTGTGTGGCACACTTCACTATGGCTAATTCCTTTGGCTTCATCATGGCTTGTAACAGCTTCATGATCTGTGCGTGATGCTGTATAGGCGTACCATCAGTTCTCTTAAAACCCCGCCCCCTCCATACAGCTCCATTAAAATGACAAACATTATGTGCATAGGCAGAGTCGGTGTACACTGTCACTCTCCGTCCGGTTCCCAAGTTGCATGCTTCTGTGAGGGCAATCAATTCAGCCAACTGAGCCGAGCAAGGCTGAGGAACTGCCTCAGCCTGTTCTACAATAAACTTTGAATTCTGTGCTTTAACTAAGGAATACCCAGCGCACAACGTTTCTCCTACCCCGTAACAAGACCCATCAACCCAATATTCTATATCAGCTCCCTTTAAAGGCAAAGCTTGTAGGTCTGTTCTATGCTTAATCACTCTGGCTGTCGATGGAATCTGAACACCGGATGGCACCGTCACCTGACAGCCGTCAGGTGTGCATTTTACTGTACAGTTCAATTGGCATAGAGCATCTCTCCCTAGCAGCCCTGTTGGCGTGTGTTCTGACACAAGTGTTGACAGAGTTGCTCTCTGTCCCTTGTACTCTAAGTCTACAAGCTCAGTTGTAGGAATCAGCTGTTTAATTCCCTCAAATCCGATTGTCTTCACATATTCTCTAGACATAGGGAGGTGCGTGGCGCCTTCAGGCTTCTTTGTCACCACCAGCTGGCACCTCCCACTCGGATCTTCCGGGCACCCCTATAGGCCAGCTGCTGGGCCTTCGTAAGGGTTCATCACTCCTGGAGCAGGTGTAGTAGGGGGCCAATATCCTCCTCCTTGGCTCCCCCCTGCGCCCCCCTGGGGCCTGTTGCAGCAGGCACAGGCTAGATGTCCATTCTGGTCGCATTGGCATGGTTCTAGCATCTCCTTCCCTGCTGCTGTCCATCCCCCTGGTGGTGGTCCTTGGCCAGGCTGTGTGTACATCTGGTATGGAACCGCTTGCACCCCTGGTGGCCCTTGTGGGTATGGATACCCCCCTTGTGGCCCCTGTGGGTAGGACTGGTAAGTAGCAGGATACCCCCCTTGTGGCCCCTGTGAGTAGGACTGGTAAGTAGCAGTCTGCACTCCAGGTGGCTGTTGCTGTGGGGCTAAAGCCTGCACTCCCTCTATGTTCCTCTCGCTTTCAGTCAATTGCAAATGAGTCAATATTCTGAGGGATTCTTCGTCTCGTGCCTTCTGTATCTGAATGTTCTTTCGATATAACTCAACTTGATGAGCTACGTGGTCTATATAAACAGCTTTGTTCATGTGTCGTAGCCCCACCACTTCTGCTAGCTTATCCTTAACTGGGGTAGGAAGCCCTTCTTGTATTTTTTCCCTGATTATGGATTTTTCTAAGGGGTTATCTTCAGCGTCTTTCCCTGTCACACTTCTCCATTGAGCGTGCACACGGGCAACATAACCCCTGGGATTCTCATCCCCCCCCAGTGGCTTCACAATGATATTGTCTGGGTGAATGTGAGTAGGGTAGGTCTCTCTGATTGCTTTCCACAGCCTGCCTCTGTTTGCTGCGAAGAGCTCTGGATCATAAACTGATGTATTGATATATCTATGAAGTCCTGCCTTCATCAATATTTCCTGCATTGTATCCAATCCTGCAATAAAAGCTAAGAGTCTTTTCAGGTCTCCCATCGCGGCCTGCGTTCCTGTCAGTATCACGTCGACCTCTCGCGTCCACGAATGTCCTCCCTCTTGAAGAACTGGGAGTTTCTCGATCACTTCAGACAAATCTGTATGATGCCACGGATGATATTCCATCTTGTTACCCCGAATCAGCACTGGACAGTTCTTTAATGTATTTGATGACATTCGGTGACAATCTCCCTCTTTCTCCGGGCGTCTTCTCCCACCTTTCCTTTCGGCTGTGGCTATCATCTTCCTGACCTGCGCGTTGTAGCCTCCATCTGCATTGTCGTCATCACTTGAGTCTTCACTGCCATCTTCGCTGTCATCTTCCTCGTCACTCCTGTCGTCCCCTTTTCCCCTTGGCTCCTTCTTCTTCTTCTGGGAATGATCCTCCAGTGCCTTAGCATATGGAGGGGGACTGGAGGCAGGACACAGGTCTGGGGATGAAATGTTCAGTTTCTGTTCCAGTGTTCTGGCCAATTCTTTTTTCTTTTCCGGTTCCATCTGAGCTATTTTCTGTCCCTCTACCTTAAATAGATCTAAAATAGCTAACTCTAACTTGCGTTTCTCTGATCTAATCTTTCCTCTTTGATGTGCTTTGTGCCCATTGATAAGTATCTCCAATGTTGCAATTAATTGTAAATTAAGGCTGCCCTCTTTCGGCCACGGCTGTTCAATGTATGCCCAACGGCTATTCCATTTCGTAGACATTTTGCTAATTTCCCTAACAAGAGGATTCATTTTTTCCACTACAGCCATAGGGGATAACGTAGCCAACATTCCACGATGTTCACTAATATCTTTTAACAGCTTCGTGGAATTCGACCCCATTCTACTTGCTCAATATGCTGACAATATTCTATATTAGATAAGGTGTACGCTTCTTACAACCCACCTTCCTATTGTCTTGTTTGCTAAACAAATGCTAGTCCAATATAACTGTATTAACCGTCCACACAAAACCACTACAACCCAGAACAACAGATTTGCCTCTTGTGTATGTCAGTGCAGTATTAACTTAAATCTAATCACTTTGTAAGTACTTTATACTTAAATGTGTTTCCTAATTGTTTATGAATATGTGTCACTTGATTACTCATTCAATACTAATTACAGTTCTGGTCAACACAATTATTAAATCACAAAAGCTGGTCACACCTAAGTATTCACTGATCCACAAAAACCCTTTTACTGCTCAACTATCAAATATGTACTATTCTGCTATTCCTTAATCAAACACTGTGGAAATGACCTAACTAAAATAAAAGATGTAAATTACAAATATTAATTATAACCTGTAAAGAAATCGACTTGTTATTTGGAAAAGAATGAATGATTAATTATTAATTACAATCTGTACAGAAATCGACTTGTTAAGTGAAAGGAATGAATGATTAGTTAGAATTATTCATTGACACTTCATTGATGTAAACCTGTAAAGTCAATTAGCTATTATCGACACAAAGAAATGGTTATTATTAGATTATCACAAAACAATTGATCAAAGTTCTGTGAAACAGAAAATGAAATGATCTGAATAATTAATTCAATCAATTAGTAATTAATTAAATTAATTAAAGTAATATCTAACAATCATCTACAAACATCATCAATGAAGGAGGGTTGTATTTCATCAATTTACAGAGAGCCAATGTTTTAAAAATGTCTTGTCGTATTTTGACCAGCAGATGGAGCTGTGCTCCGGCTAACGCGCATCGATTGCGCATGCGCCAGCTCTTCCGCCCCCCCTTTTCTCCCTGAAACTGGAGACAAAGACAGCCTTGTATGAGAGAGGAAGGAGGAGGGGGAGGGGCTGGTCTTTGGTCTTTGCGGTTTGGCAATGTTTGAAAAACCGCTCCTGTGAAGCTTTCAATCCAGTTAAACTATTATTTATCTTTTACTTTTAACAAACAATGCTTAAACTTTAAACTACTTTAAAATACCCCAATGATCAATTCACTATCTTTCTATCTCTAAATTACTACACAACCTATGTGAAATGATCTGTAAGAAATAAGGAATGTAATTAATCAGTCAGGTTCCTTTCTAAAGGAATGCTTTCTAAAGGAGTGTTTGTTTGCAGAGGCAAGAAGAGGGGGGCTACAACCCGTTTCCCTTGAAAAATCACCGCGTGTTTGTAGCCTGATGTGTGAAAAGGCCAGAGGGCAGAAAGCAGGGGGGTCAATTTAACAACCCTTTGTCTAACCTCTGGGGAAAACCGCGCCCTCTGTGCGTGTCTTTTCTCCGGACAAAGGGCAATGGCGTCTATGAATGGATTCTATGACACAGTTCTGAAGAATTGATTTCTTAATCTACTTCAAATAATGCTCTTATTTACAAAACAGACTCCATAATCCAGTTACACTCTATCAAATAGACACTATTAGAGTACGTCTTCCTCTAATACCAAATTTTACACACATACACGATATTCCATAACACCATGCAAATCAAATGACTCATTTACAAATACCTTACAAATTAAATCGTATATTTTCAAATACGGGCTTCTTAACCCGGCTCTCACCCCCAGTTTAAAGACTATGAAAGATGTGTTTCAAGTTACTTTACTTTAAACCTTAAAGTTGAAGGTTGTTTTAGTCCCAAAGAAAGTGTTTGAAAACCCAGCTGTTGCACACGCGCCCCTAGCGGTTTAAACAGAAAATAGCGCTATTTTAATTCTTACCGTCTTTAGAGCTGTGGCTTCAGCTTAAGTTTTCAAACGTAGATTTCCTTTTTTGGACTCCGTGCTAGGCTCGCCATGTGTTGCTTCTTTTCTATTGATCATGAATCAAAGAACAGATATCGAGTTTAAGACAATTTAATCAGTTACAGGCAGATTTATACATTACGTCTGTTCCCCGTGGACCCTGGGCTGGAAGAGCACGCTCTCTCCCTCTGTCCCAGTTTCGTTCCAGAGGGGAGGGGCCAGCGTGTGTGTGTGTCTTTGCCCAACCCCCAGGTCTCTGATAGCTGGTCCAGGGGCCATCTGTTAATGATCAGTGTGTGTGTGTGTGTGTGTGTGTTTAAAATATACTACATATTCATACATAGATCATACATACTACAGAAATATACGACATTAGTTTTAATGTTAGTGATCACATGGTCATATCTTGCTAGGGAATCTCTGAGTTCTTTAGCAAAAATGCTAAATCAGCCAGAACAATTGAAGTGGAGTTGGAAGAAGATGCTGATGCAGTTGCTTGCTTCGCTTAACAACACTCCCATTAATGCTCTACTGTCGGACGTTGTTGAGAAAGAGCAACAGACGGCCAGAAACGTATTAGAACTGATATTCAGATCCATCCGATTCTTCGGCAGCGAAGGGCTTCCGTTAAGAGGCAATAACAATCGACATGGAGTGCTGTCTGTAATAATGGTCAACATCATGTTTGTGGACATTGTGGGACACTGTGAGCTGAGTGGAAATTACTGTAAATTCCAACACATTGTTGGTAAAATATTTAACGTTACGTCGTTGTAGTGTGTGGGTGCGTGCGTGCTTAACTATTATTGCCCGTGCATTGGGGCTCGTCGTTATGCCACTGTGTGCGTGTGAGCGAACGAGCAATCAGCGAGAGGGAGGGAGGGAGGGAGGGAGGGAGAGAAATCGTTATAATTTTTTCCCTGGCAATTTTTTTCCCTGTAGCGTATATAGACAGCACCTCAGCACCCCCAGTCAAAATACCTTCCCGCGTGCCTGTAGTCGGGTATACCACATAAACACACTTTTCTTCAGGTCCACCAGCGTCTTACTGGCAGCTCCACCACGTGCCCCTGGACGCCACCAGAACCTTCCAGGTGGAGTTTGAGGTGCGTAAAGGAGCAGGAAACTCTACAGGAGGGTTCTCCATCGATGACATCAACCTGTCAGAGACAGAGTGTGCGTATCACGTGTGGCACATCCGGAACTTTGATCACATCCTAAAGACAAGCAGCGTCGGGACGACACTGAAAAGCCCCAGATTCTACAACCAGGAGGGCTACGGGCTCCAGCTACTGATGTGGCTCAACTCTGATCGCTTCGGGGTCTTCTTCAATCTGGTGTCTGGTGACCATGACGACCAGCTCCAGTGGCCTTGCCCATGGAGGCAGGTGACCTTCCTACTGCTGGACCAGAACCCCCACGTCCAGCAGCGCATGTCTAGACAGTTCAGTATTACTACAGATCCCACTCGCGTTTTCACTGAGGGTAAGTCACACTAACCCCAGTGATGAAAATACGACATGTTGAAATCATTCTTCTTTATTCTAAAAATAAGAATATATTGTCTGCGTACAGGAACGCATCAACACATCAAGGGTACTGGAAAAAAAAGATTTCAAATGTTTTTGTCTGTACCTCTCCTCCCAATCTATTCATCCTCTCAAACTCAAGATAACAAGACGTTGTTCTACTGGGACAACCCCCGGAAGGTGGGAATTATTGTGAATGAGTCCAACGAAGACTCATCGTACTACGCTGGCCCAAACCTTGGCTATCGCCGGTTCCTGACCCATGATGCATTCTGGTCTGGAAACTTTCTAAAAGGAGGCGATGTCTACTTCTTAGTGAACTTTGACGGTAGGAATCATTGTCCAATCACCGTTGTTTCTGTGTTTCTTAATTTGTGATCATCAAAATTAGTCTGGGACTAGGAAAGTCCATCATCCATCTACAATCAAAAGTATTGTGGAGAAGGTACCCTACTGTACCTCTACTGTACCTCTACTGTACCCTACTGTACCCTACTGTACCTCTACTGTACCCTACTGTACCTCTTCTGTACCCTACTGTACCTCTACTGTACCTCTATCTTTATCCTCAGAATTAATTTTAACACATCATCTTCCATTCCATTCTGTTCTGTTCATGTTGTCTGGAAGATTCAGTTAAATTGTCACACATTTCTGAGGGGACACAAGGTGGGTTTGGGTCAATCTCCTATACTCTAATCAACAACTTTATAATGGCAGTTTGTCCATGTTAACCTGCAGGTACATTGGGTCATAACACATCTCTTAAAGAATAGGAGGTGTCAGTGTCGGTGTCACTGATTGGCTGCAGCACATGCTGTCAATTATTGAGCTAATGTCATTGGCTGTGGAAAATAACAGCTCGCACCAAGACTGATGGCCTTTTCTCACTCTCTCACTCGTGCCCGTGGCGCCACCTAGTGCATACACAGCGAAATGTATTTTTTATTTTAATTATGTTTATTACACCTTCATGTGTGTTCAAATGTGACAGGGTCTGGTGAAACAGTCCTCAAGTAGGGCAAGGTCATTTTTCCAGATTATGGAAGTTGTAGATTGTAAACTTCCAAATGTTGTGTCATACATTGAAATAGTTGAAGAAGATATGCTTATTTGAATCTTGCTCTGAAACAAAACACGCACAAAACAGCTGCAAGTAGCTATCAGCTAAGAAGGTACATCGCTATGCCTATGATCATCAAACTGCATGTTTAGCACATCACAACATGCTGATAGAACATCGACATGCTAAAAACACATAACTACACATAACTAGACGATCACACAGTCCTTGCTTTTGAACACGTCCTAAAACCTACGTTTGTTTACAAGCCAGTGAATCCAATTCACAAATAATGAAGTATTTAGTGATCCGAAAACAGTTGTTTGTTATCGAGTGGGCTCTTCAACACTTCAACTTTTGTAAAAAAAATAAAATAAAGAAGCTTTTTGATCATTTGCGTGACTTGAGAATTGCCGACATGCAGACCTTTTCACCAGACTGCGTCACAAATGTCTTTATGCATATGCAGCGTGCGTTGCCTGTCTATCGCCAGTTACCTCCGTCAAGACTAATCACATTTTCCCCCATTGTCCCTACTCTCATAAATATATTTCTCTTTTTCTTTTTTTTATTAAAGTTGAGAAAATAGAATCTTTGAATCAATCATAAAAGCCATAAATATTTTTTTACAGTACATGTTTAATGGCAATCAGATTTTGGCAGGCTTTTCCAGTGTGATCAATAGAAATAACTAAACAATGATGATACCATAAGATGTTCTTATGAAACTTCTATCATTTGGCAAATCATTTTTTCATCAATCCATCTTTCAATGCAACACAATGGCAAAAGTTCAGCCCAAAATGCATCTGAATATGACAATCTGCTGTATCTCAGGCTGTGGATGGATTGGTTGGACAGGCACGATTTTCATATCGCTAAAGTCGTCATGCGCTTTGAAAACTGTCTCTCAGTAAAAATGATTAATCGATAGAAGACTACTAGGGAACCTCCTAGATGCCTTACATATACAGTAAACATGTTAGGGAACCTTCTAGATGCCTTACATATACAGTAAACATGTTAGGGAACCTTCTAGATGCCTTACATACACAGTAAAGATGCCTTACATATACAGTAAAGATGCCTTACATATACAGTAAAGATGCCTTACATATACAGTAAAGATGCCTTACATATACAGTAAAGATGCCTTACATACACAGTAAACATGTTAGGGAACCTTCTAGATGCCTTACATATGCAGTAAACATGTTAGGGAACCTTCTAGATGCCTTACATACACAGTAAACATGTTAGGGAACCTCCTAGATGCCTTACATATACAGTAAACATGTTGTTTTGTTTTGGTGGGCAGATATATCAAGTCTGCATCAAAACCGCTCAGACCTTCCGACGCCTCGTCTGTGGACAGACTTCAGCCGCTTCACACTGAGAGACACGGGGATGGAAGGGACGTGTTTAAACCAGCTGTGAGAAACATCCTTATAAATGTCCTTACTGTTGATAGAGAGCACAGAGGCAGACAGGAAGGCAGACAGACAGACAGACAAACATACTAACAGCCAGACAGACTCAGATAGGCTTGTCAGTGAGCATGTCCAGAAACATACAGTAGAAACAGAAATGAAAGAGATTTGGAGGGGTAGAGGGGTGGAGGGGTGGAGGGGTAGAGGGGTGGAGGGGTGGAGGGATGGAGGAGTGGAAGGACGGAGGGGTGGAGGGGTAGAGGGGTGGAGGGGCGGAGGGGTGGAGGGGCGGAGGGGTAGAGGGGTGGAGGGGTGGAGGGATGGAGGGGCGGAGGGGTAGAGGGGTGGAGGGATGGAGGGGCGGAGGGGCGGAGGGGTGGAGAGGTGGAGGGGCGGAGGGGTGGAGGGATGGAGGGGTGGAGGGGTAGAGGGGTGGAGGGGTGGAGGGATGGAGGGGTGGAGGGGAGGAGGGGTGGAGGGATAGAGGGGTGGAGGGGTGGAGGGGTAGAGGGGTGGAGGGGTGGAGGGGTGGAGGGATGGAGGGGTGGAGGGGTAGAGGGGTGGAGGGATGGAGGGGTGGAGGGGTGGAGGGGTAGAGGGGCGGAGGGGTGGAGGGATGGAGGGGTGGAGAGGTGGAGGGATAGAGGGGCGGAGGGGCGGAGAGGTGGAGGGATGGAGGGGTGGAGGGGTAGAGGGGTGGAGGGACGGAGGGGTGGAGGGGTGGAGGGGCGGAGGGGTGGAGGGGTAGAGCGGTGGAGGGGCGGAGGGGTGGAGGGATGGAGGGGTGGAGGGGTAGAGGGGCGGAGGGATGGAGGGATGGAGGGGTGGAGGGGTAGAGGGATGGAGGGGTAGAGGGGTAGAGGGGTGGAGGGGCGGAGGGGTGGAGGGGCGGAGGGGTGGAGGGGCGGAGGGGCGGAGGGGTGGAGGGATGGAGGGGTGGAGGGGTGGAGGGGTAGAGGGGTAGAGGGGTGGAGGGGTGGAGGGGTAGAGGTGTGGAGGGGTGGAGGGGTAGAGGGGTGGAGGGGTGGAGGGGTAGAGGTGTGGAGGGGTGGAGGGGTGGAGGGGTAGAGGGGTAGAGGGGTGGAGGGGTGGAGGGGTAGAGGTGTGGAGGGGTGGAGGGGTAGAGGTGTGGAGGGGTGGAGGGGTAGAGGGGTAGAGGGGTGGAGGGGTGGAGGGGTGGAGGTGTGGAGGGGCGGAGGGGTGGAGAGTGGAGGGTCAGTGCCTCTTCACCCCCCAAAAAACAATTTGATAAATGAGAGCTGACAGAGGATGAAGGAGTGTGTGAATTCAAGCGGTTAACGATGAACTGGCTGGGCCTGATTTGACACCCGTTAGGCACCTAACCCTAACCCACCTGTTTGATGAGTGCAGCTGGCCTGCCACGAGGCTGAGGTATTCCCAGGTGATGCCCGACACCCGTGAGCAGCATCTGGTCTGAAACGAGAGCTTTCCTCTCTTTCCTCTTGACGATAGCCTCATCAGAGAGATCACATCAATGTCCTAAACATCCCTCAGCTCCACCCCCCAAGCTCCACCCCTCAGCTCCACCCATGTACAGCGGGCGCTACTCACCCGTAACACCGCCACTGGGCAGGCCGCAGTCACACAGTCAACCCTGCGGTCAACCGTGTAAACCTGGTCGTATGAAAGAGGAGGATATTTTAGAGAGAGATTTGTGATTTGGTTAGCTGGGTAGTGTTATGGATATGAATGAACAATTTTGTACAGTTGATTCAGCTTTTGCACAGTGACTTTGAGTGTATGCTACATGTGCAGACAAAATAAGGACATATGGACATACAGTTCTGGCACTGCTAACCAGTCATTTTTTGTCTTGTGACAGGGGGGGTAGGCCTACAACCGAAGCCATTATGTCATCCACTGTCAGGTATGTTCTCTTTCTCTTTCATTGCTGTGGAACTGCATTCCGTTACACAATGTTCATTCAATCATTGCATGTTTTTCCAGTTTCTTCCTAGATGCTATGCTGGCGTCCCTCATGGCTGCGTGTTCCATGTTCCTGGCCCTCTGAGTGCTGTGTCTCAATACTCCACACTTTCCATATCACCACCCAAAAAATATATTTGACTCTGGGCACTAACAGACAATGTTGTCTTTTCACACAGACATGTTGGGATGTTCAAAAGACTTGATGTGATTGATGTAGTCACCGGAGATGTGATTGATGTAGTCACCGGAGATGTGATTGATGTAGTCACCGGAGATGTGATTGATGTCGTCACCGGAGATGTGATTGATGTAGTCACCGGAGATGTGATTGATGTAGTCACCGGAGATGTGATTGATGTAGTCACCGGAGATGTGATTGATGTAGTCACCGGAGATGTGATTGATGTAGTCACCGGAGATGTGGCCCCATAGTTAATTGATCTGACAGTCTTTTCACAATTTCAGTTGTCTCCTAATTAGACCTAAACATTTACATTTTACATTTTAGACATTTAGCAGACACCTTTGTCCAAAGCAACTTACAAGTACATTTGTCTAAGTAAGTGAATCATCTATACATCAGCCATCATAAGAAAAACTAACGAAAAAAATGCTAGGGGCCATTGGCAGTCATAATGCTCGAAGAAGGAATAATGACTTTTTAATTTACAGTAGAGAAACTGTACAGGCGGGTAGTGGGGATGAAGAGGTCTTTAGGAGGGACAGTCAAGATGTAGCCTGAAGAGATGGGTCTTCCTTTAATCAGCATAACAATAATGTAATTTACAATTGTGTGTGTGTGTGTGTGTGTGTGTGTGTGTGTGTGTGTGTGTGTGTGTGTGTGTGTGTGTGTGTGTGTGTGTGTGAGAGAGAGAGAGAGAGAGAGAGTGTATGTGAGAATGTGTCAGCCACCTGCAGCACACGTAGATCTTTGTTCTTCTTCCTGGAAAGGATCTTCTTTCTGTCACTATATCCTTCCTGGATCTTCTTCCTGTCACTTTGAGGTAACAGTCTCCTGACTTCGCTGCAGATGGCCAAACACGTGTGCACGTATGCAAGCAGGCACACACACAGGCACACACACACACACACACACACACACACACACACACACAGGCACACACACACATACACACACACACACACACACACACACACAAACACCAGAGGGGCGTGGAAGGCCTCGGATCACGACCATTCCTTGGACCTGCTCTGTCGATTTTTACAAAAAATATAATTTTCATAAAACATTTTTCCTTTCTTGTCACTCCAAACAAATGCTAATCTGTAAATAAATATGTCTACATGTAAATGTGGCCCTATCCAATTAATTAATATTTGCCCATATAAAGCGCTTTGAGTTGCATTTCATGTACGAAAGGCGCTACAGTATATAAATAAAGCTTTACTTACTATTATCACCCACATTTCACACTTACTGTTCCACCTTTGCACGCTCAGGGGCGGTGTCCATAGCAGAATGAGAAGTATGTTATACATTAAACAATGACATTGCAGCATTCAGAAAAAAACACAATAATACTACTACTACTAATAATAATAATAAAAGTAACTACATTGATAAAGTAAGAAAGTGATGGATTTTACAGTGGCTTCAATAGTGCAAAAATGTACGATGATATGAAATACAATATAATACAATGCAGTACAATGTGCACTCTCGTTGAGAAGATAATTATGATCATCATCAATCATAATAATAATTATCTATCTCAGTCTTACCCCCCGAGGCTGAATTCTTAACATAGAATAGAAGGCGTCAGCCCTGTCATCACAGGGTTCTGGTAGTACAACATTTTCAACTTCAATAGAAATGTATTGTTGTTGTTTACGAATTATAAATTAATTAATGATGATGATGATGAATTAATTCACAGTTTTCTTGATAACTTAAACCATTTATATGAAACTGGAGTTCTCATGTCCATAGCGATAATAGACATAAGTGTTGCCAAATTAAACAGAATTATTTCCTTACAGCATATAGCTACAGTATTTCCCCCATTATAGTGAATCTCTACTCCATACATTGTAACTCTGATTGCTGATTCAACAGTTAAAAAATCAGTCTGTAATCACAAATGAAATAGCTCAAGTGCTTGGCAGACCGGAGAGAATGGATTACCTAAAATGTTGCTGTTGGCACTTTTTGTGTTCTACAGTAATGCACCTTAGTTCTTGTAACTACCTGCTTAATTTTGAACATTGTTGATGAATTTGATTTGTATGTACAGTAAGCAATCATATTCACTGTAACAAGCGCAATACTATCATCAACTCAACAAAGTTGTTCTGCTGAGTGAAATTGCTACTGTTTTTCACTTTTGTTTTCAATATAAATGTAAAATGAAAGTTGTTCAACCTGCAATGCATATTGATGGTGATAGTTACTATTTAGTGTCATTATGAAATGAATGATGAATTAAACTTTCAATTAAATTACAAAGGATACTGCAGTGTGTATTGATGGTTGTACTGCAATGCGTATAGACTCTTTCTTCTACATAAACCAAGCCACAACATAAGGATAACAGAGTCACAACAGAGTCACTGAAATGGCACATAAAGGGATAATCATTTAATAGTGAGCCCTCATACCTACACACAACACACAGTAAACAAAACATCAAAGTAAACCAACAGGCACTCCCCACTACCTTAAGTTGTCATGTCTTTGGCAGGGTGGAAGGGGGACACTAAACAAAGGAACACCCACTGCCCTGCCAGACAAGATCAACAGAAGTTACATATTTCAAAGGGGAAAAATCTAACACAAACTAAACCCATAACAATACAGAGACAAGACATGGAAACAAAAGGTAGACCAGAGTGTCAAGAGGGCAAAGCAAACATGTCCAAAGGCTGCAGTCTTTTGAAGTGCTTGGAACAGCATAATCAGCATCCCATGGCCCCGCCTGACTTAAAGTGTTTTCTGTTTTTTTTGCATGTTACGAAAGTAAGAGTGTTGAAAAGCCCACTCCATATAACAGTGTTAGGATCACTAAATACTCATAATTTCTGAATCGGATTCACTGTATCATCTACTGGTAAGGTGATACATGGCTTGTAAACAAACGTATGTTTTAGGACGTGTTCAAAAGCAAGGACTGTGTGATCATCTAATTATGTCTAGTTATGTATTTTTAGCATGTTGATGTTGATGTGCTAAGAATGATTAATTTTATAGTTTTATAATTATTTTAAATTATTAATTATATTAGAATTATGAGGTTCTATCTCCATTTTTGGTCAAAATTTAGTTTTTTTTACATAATCGGATCCATTAGGTGTTTATTAATGCCTGTGTGGTGTTATTTTTAAAATGTTGACATTTTTGAGTTAGTAATTCATAAAATACAAAGGTTCCATCTCATAACACATAATAGAATGTAAAAACTTTGACGCTCAATATCTCTGAACTACCCTAAACGGAGATAGAACCTTATCATTCTAAACGGAGATAGAACCTTATCATTCTAAACGGAGATAGAACCTTATCATTCTAAACGGAGATAGAACCTTATCATTCTAAACGGAGATAGAACCTTATCATTCTAAACGGAGATAGAACCTTATCATTCTAAACGGAGATAGAACCTTATCATTCTAAACTCACAAGTTGCCAACTGGCCCACTAGCCCCGTCTGTTAGTTCCTCCCGCCTTTATCACGCTGATAGAACATGAACGTGCTAAAAACACATAACTAGATGATCACACAGTCCTTGCTTTTGAACAGTCCTAAAATGTAAGTTTGTTTACAATGTTTGTTTACATACACTGACATGTATGATACCGAGTACAAAGCAGGACGGCAGACCATACAGTGAATCCAAAACAAGCTGAGTTCGTTGACAAAAGGTTTACAAGGTTTTTGCTACAACCCAGCATTTAAACATACTTGGTTCATCTTGCTCCAGACTGATTTGTTGTTCATTTGAGACAGGTGTGTTTGTGCTGGGCTATAACAAAATAGTTTTGGAGACAACCACTGGCGGACTCAGGGGTCGCCCCCACGGTTGAAAAACGTCTCGCTTTTGAGTGGCAAAAATGAGAGGACGTGCCCTATTGCTGCCCCACCAATGGTCTAAACTTGACCATGTGCCCCCACAGTTGAAAAAACGTTGCACTAAAGTGCCCTTTTGAGTGGCAAAATTAGAGGATGTGCCCTATTGGCTGCCCTTCCAATGGTCTAAACTTGACCATGTGCACTGATGGGGTCCCATGTTGTGCAGTAGGTGCCCTTTTTTTCTTTTCGCCCCACCTGCCCTTCAAACAGTTTGAGTCCGCCACTGGAGACAACTGAACATGGTACCAAGAGAAACTCAGCTGCCTCCCCCAATGCAGCCCATCTGTATTGAGTAAACCACGCCTTCATCATGCCTCCACTGTACACAAGCTCAACCCCGGATCCAAAGAACTGTACATGCTGACATCCTGTCCTTACATTTACATTTTGGGCATTTAGCAGACGCCTTATTCCAAAGCGACTTACAATCAATACATTTGAATACTGAGCAAGTGAATCATCAATCCACCAGTCGTAGGAAGAGTAATCCAGCTCAGGCCCGGGGCCATTGATAGAAGGAAAAACCTTCTCCTATCACCTTCTTCTAAACCTAGTTTTAGTTTTTAGTAGTTTTTTTTCTACACTGGAGAAACAGAGAAACAGTACAAGGGGGCAATAGAAGTTTTTAGGGGACACAGTAGAGGGGAAAGCGGGTGTCTTTAGGAGACGCAGTGCTGAGGGGCAGAAGATGTCTCCTTTCAGTCCTCTCCTCTCTCGGAGTCCTCTCAGATGTGCAAATCACAATCGCAGGTCAAGGACACTTTACTGCTTTAGGCTTTACTGCACCACCAGCCTTAATACTTTATCCGTATCTCATTAATAATCAACTTTGAGCAAATTAGTCAATTAGCTTAAACAGTCGTGCTGTCTTGTGCTGCAATGTCAAGAAACCGAAGCCTAACAATGTCTAATTTTACTCTCTTACACTTGTGTATTGTGACGTAACACTAAACTTGAAACTTGAACTTTGAAACTTGAAACTTGTGAATGAGGAAAGCTAGATGGTTCGGAAAGAATGCACACGCACATGACAAATCACTCAAACCCACCTCTTTATTTCTCCAACAAAAGGATAAATACCCAAGATGGGAACATAGACAACAAATGACAGCTCTATCCATCACTGACCCTCAGCCCGTGGATCTTGACAGTCTGTTGACATGTACAGTTGTCTCAGCAAAATCCACTGCCTTTAATCTAACACAATGACATGTGTTCTCGTCTTTTCAGAAATGTACCGTACTGTAACATTGCTTAACAGTAACATTGCTTAACAGTAAGAGACATCTGACAGTCTGCACGCACCATTTCCTTGAGATGTATTCACACCTCGAAAACCAAAAAACAATACATGGTGTGCCCAAAACTGTTCCCCTTAAAGGTTTAAGCACATTTCCCTTTGCTGGGACCCTCTATATATTTGATCTCTATGTGTTTTATAAGTCTAGTTTGCCTTATCGGTCAGTATGCATAACATGCATGACTCTGTTATGTTGCTCCTTATCTTACAGGTAAATGTAAAGACCATTCATTCATTCATTCATTCATCATTCATTTCAGGTAGTTGATGAGTGAAAGTAAACTAAGACTTTATCAATTTCCTCAGGTCATGTTTTGCATTTTTTACCACTCAAAACCTGACTATCACCTACATGTGGTGTAGATTAAGATTATTATTGTCATTAAACAGAGCACATATCGTGGGCTTAGAATTATAAGGTTCTATCTCCGTTTAGGGTAGTTCAGAGATATTGAGCGTCAACGTTTTTACATTCCATTATGTTTTGTGAGATGGAACCTTTGTATTTTATGAATTACTAACTCAGAAATGTCAACATTTAAAAAAATAACACCACACAGGCATTAATAAACACCTAATGGATCAGATTATGTAAAAATCTAAATTTTGACAAAAATGGAGATAGAACCTTATAATTCTAACGTCACAAAGTACTGAGACAACAACATGTAGTTTGTGCACATGCCTCCCCCCCCGGGGAGAAAAGAGATCTGGGCTCTGGGCACAGGTCAGCCATCTTCGGCCCCCCTGGAGTAGTTCGAGGTTAAGTGCCTTGCTCAAGGGCACAACAGCAGTGGTAGGCACATTAGATATGATGCCAGCCAGCCACCCTCCGGTCGCCAGCTCACATCCGGCTCCCTCCCGGCCTGGGGACTGAACCAGCAGCCCACCGACGACAACCCCTAGGCTACAACCAGTCAACGGTAGAGAAAAATGTGAGTCTTTGTCCGTCTTTACAAAACAGCTTGGAACCAGTTTATTTAGTAACGGGTTCCCTAATAATAACCCTCAAAATAGAACAGAGGTGAGTCAATGCCTTCACTCAACACTGTTTATAAATACTCCATAGTGCAGAACTTGGGGCATTTAGAACAAAACAGAAGCTCAGTTAATGAAGAGTTGTTCCCATCCAGAGTAAAGAGTTGTTCCCATCCATCCTCTGGACATTTCTGGTAAAAAAAATAATAATAAGGATTTATATAGAAAGTGCACAGATGGATTTTGTGGATTTCTTTTCTGTATGGAATTTTTGTATCCTATTTCCCCCATTTGATACCTATGCAATATAATTTTAAAGATTTATTCTTGCACAAAAGTATTTTGGATCTTGGATCTTTTTGTATTTTGTACAGTTCTTTATTTTGTGGATGTCATTTCGAGGGATGAAATGCATGACTATTTCTTCTTGTGTCTTATAGTGTATCTTTCTTTGCTCATTGTTCTTTGTTGTTAGGGGCGCCTGACTCCAAGGACACCTGAAGAGAATGTTCACTTTTCTGGTGGCGAGCCTGGCTGTCTCCACTGTGTTGTCGGTAAGACTATGAAATTGTTATATTTAAATATCACTTTGAATGTTGATGATGTATTCTTTGAGATCACAAGGACACAATGAAAATCATAAGTAATTACCTTTAAATATAAACACACATTGTTTTATTTGTCTTCAGGGACCACCAAAGATCAAAGGTACGTTTTTGCAAACAAAAGTTGTTTGGGATGTATTAGAAACATCTGGTGACAGTGGTGTCACAGATTTTAGATGCACACATACCTCAGTGTACCTGGAGGAAGACATGACTATTATTACAATTATGTTTTGGCATTACATTGTCTTAATACTAGCATGGTAATAAAATTCCATTATACATTAATATTCATACTCATATACCGTTTCTTGAGGTATTTTTCATCAGGTAATTTCTGTACCTGTTCATTCCCTCTATATGTGTTTTTCTTCTTCTTTTGTTTTTTAAGAACTGGGTGACGAACGGGACATTGTCGAAATAAACAAAGGTAAAGATGAGATAAATGATATCGGTTTGTGGAAAGCACTGTCTCCATCAGCCACAGTAACTTCTCTCTCAATTCCGCCTTTACTTTTACCATTATCTGAATTCAAATAATGTTTTTGAGACAATATTCTACAAACTCAATATTCTTTACACATTTCTCATTGTTGTTTTAGATCTGAATTTATATTATGGAGATATACTGCAGGTAAGTCTAATGGCACTACATTTCCAGAGGGATTGTTGATTTACATTACCTATTACATATAAGGCTTATCCATATTGTTTGGTTTCAGAAAAACACCAGGAACACCATTTTGGACGAAGAAGACCTATGGACCTCTCCTGTCCCCTATGTTTTGAACAATGACCTTGGTAAATGAAGTAGGAATTACATTTGACCACAATGTAATCTCATACTGATAAACAATAATACTGCCATGCCATAGTACCATACCATATTACACAAACACACACACACACACACACACACACACACACACACACACACACACACACACACATATATATATATATATATATATATATATATATACTGTATATATAATTTATATATATGTAGATCCAACCCCCTAATTCCTCTGTATCCTAATGAAGACATGAATGCAAAAGGAGTCATTCTGCGAGCTCTTGAGCAGTTCAGGCTGAAGTCATGCATCGACTTCAAGCCCTGGGAGGCTGAGGAGGACTACATCTCTGTCCAAAAGCTGGGAGGGTAAGGTCCTTTAGTTACAGCTGATGCAATAACGTGTGCATTAGAGAAGATTCTTTTTCTTGCTAGCATCATTTTGCTCTTGTGTTTGTTATGGGAATTGCCTTGATTGAACCCTGTTTTGTAACAGTCTGTTGAGATCTGATCTCATGTGTTGTGTTCTAACCTTGCGAGGACACATGAAGTGATTAAGATCAACAGCAGCAGTCCTATGGGTGATCAGCTGATTGACATTCAATGTGTCTTGGAAAATAACTGTCTATGGTGGTATATTTATGTAAACCAGCTCCTTCCCTTCTTGTGTTTTTTTTAAGTTTTTTTTTTAAAGTTTTTTTTTTTCTTTCCTAACACCAGGGGAGCCACCCCTCCTAAATGTCGTTGTTTGGTACCTGTACTGTAGCAATGACAATAAAGACCATTAATTAATTCATTCATTCATTCATATATCATTGCTGCTGCTGGCATCCATCTGTCATTTGCGGGTGTGTTACCCTATGTCCTTTCCTGTGTAGGTGTTACTCTTACATAGGGCGAAGTTTTCCTGGGCAACCGCTCTCCATTGGAAACAATTGCGATACTATTTCTATAGTGGAGCATGAGTTTCTCCACGCTCTGGGCTTCTATCACGAGCAGTCCAGAACTGACAGAGATGACCATGTGACTATTGTCTTCGAAAATATCAGAGAAGGTTTGATCTATTTGTTTTCTGTATCATTAGCAAATCTGAACAGAATGTTCTTCTACTTAAAAAACAAAACAAAGCAAAAAACATGGCCAAAAATGATGACTTGAATTTGAATTGAGTTATGATGATTCATGTTAAGGCTAAGATGATTAGCTAAATTGTTTGAGTTATATGGATTTTCTGAGATATGGATTTTATAACACGGTTCATACTTCTTGCTATTTCTACAGGTAAAGAGAACAATTTTGTGAAACTCAGTGCAGAAAAAGTCAGTACCCAGGGTACCCCGTATGACTACTACTCAGTGATGCACTACTCCCAGAATGCGTTCACCAATGGAAACGGATCGACCATCATCACTAAGCTACCAGAGTATCAGGATGTGATTGGCCAACGCCTGGAGATGAGCTCCAATGATGTTGTGAAGCTGAACAGACTCTACAGCTGCAGTAAGTTCTATCAAGTGGTGCTGCATCACTGATAGAGTTTTGTAAACTTGTGTTAAAATATAGTTTTTGTTAAAAAAAAAGAAAATCCCATATTTGCATTAGTTGAGGAGGAAGTGTTAAGAGGGTTATTTGATTTGACCAACGTGCCAGCAGAATCTTAGTATTTATTGTGTGTGTGTGTGTGTGTGTGTGTGTGTGTTTCCTTTAGGTTCGGCCATCGCATTTAAAGAATTCTGCGACTTTTCCGACGACGATATGTGTGGGATGAATCGTTGCACTCGGAGCATGAATGCTGGCTGGACAAGAGTAACAAGTAGTCCTGGAGGTCCCGACACTGACCACACCTCCCTCGGCAGTAACGGTGAGATTTCAGAAAGCTACTGACAAGAATTCTACTGTTTGATACCTTTACTTCATTTAGAGTTAGGGTTGTTGTATATACTATGTAACATGTATATGTGACAGGGCATGGTTAAAAAGTCCGCAAGTAGGGCAACATAATTCTTCAGTTTTTTCCAGATTATGAAAGGGTAGATTGTAAGCTTTAAAATGATGTGTCATACATTGAAATCTGAAACAAGTTGAAGGAGTCATGGATATTTTAATGGTGATACCCTCCAAATGACAATTTTGAGAAAACCAGGCTCAAAGTCTTCACAGAGTATTTTGGTAGGTAATGAGTGGGAACAATAGCTGGTTAACTCCACCCTAATCACTCCCTCAAGACAACCACTCCCTCAAGACAACCACTCCCCCAATACACTACCTGTCATTATCTACCTGTCATCTGTCAGTGGGGTTGTCAGCTAACCCTCAGGTAACAAAATTGCAGGGCTGGGGCCGATTCCTAGAAGGCTGATTATCTTCTGAACATCATCACTACTCAGAAAGGCTTCAAACACCATTGAAATCGTGTCAGTTGTTGTAAATTAGCCTGCACCATCGTTTTATAGCCTACATACTTTTTTAGATTAGATTTTAGATTAGATTCAGACAACAAAATGCAGTAAAAAAAAGTGTGTCAGAAGAGGGATCAGTTGATCAGTTTTGGTACTACTAGATCTTAGTGCTGCCTTTGACAGTGTAGACCATGACATTCTAATAGATAGACTAAAAACCTGGGTAGGACTTTCGGGCACTGCCCTAAACTGGTTTAGATCCTACCTACAGGACAGAAGCTACTATGTCTCCAATGGCAACTTTGTATCTGACCAAATTAAAATGACATGTGGGGTTCCCCAAGGGTCAATCCTTGGCCCCCTTCTATTCAATCTCTACATGCTTCCATTGGGACACATCATAAAAAAGAACAAAATTGCCTACCACAACTATGCGACTACTGCAACTCCCTACTCACCGGCATCACCTCCCGCTCCCTCCATAGACTCCAGATGGTCCAAAACGCCTCCTTTCAAACACCCGCTCCCGTGACCACATCACTCCTGTCCTCCACTCTCTCCACTGGCTCCCCATCAAAGAACGCATCCAATTCAAAATCCTCATCCTCACATACAAAGCCCTCCATAGCCTGGCCCCCCCTTACCTGACTGACCTCCTTCTCCCCCACCGCCCTACCCGTACCCTCCGATCCTCATCCATTGTTCCCCTCACTGTCCCACCCTCAAAACTCAAAGGCTTCGGTCACCGTGCCTTTTCACGAGCTGCACCCCGCCTCTGGAACTCTCTCCCCCAACCACTCAGAGACTCACCCTCACTCCTCACTTTTAAATCCCACCTCAAAACCTACCTGTTCTCTAGTGCCTACAGCCTCCCCTACCCCTAGCCATCTCCCCCATCCCGGCGCACCTGCCCCCCCCCCCCCCCTTGACACGCATACAACCTCCCCTACCCCTACCCATCTCCCCTAACCCTGCCACCCCCCTGATATGCATACAGCCTCCCCTACCCCTAACCACCTCCCCTGTCCCTACCACCCCCTCCCCCCCCTCCCCGTTCGCTGACTCTGTGTTCCATGTTACTTGTTGTTTTTGTGTTTTCCGTATCCCTTGTCAGCGTCTTTGAGCCTCGGAAAAGCGCTATATAAATTCAATGAATTATTATTATTATTATTATGCGGATGACACTCAAATCTACATAGCCCTCTCATCGAACGACTATAGTCTCATTGACAATCTCTGTAATTGCATTGAGCAAATAAACGCAGTAAAATATTTGAAAAATGAATGTTGTTTGTCTCCAGGGACTGGTTTCTTCATGCACGCCAACACAGCTGATGGGGTGGAGGGAGACACGGCCAGGCTGGAGAGCAGGGTGATGACTCCCAGCAGGAAGTGCCATGTCCAGTGTCTGCAATTCTACTACTACCACAGTGGGAGCGAGTCAGACCAGCTCAACATCTGGATCAGAGAGTACCAGGATGAGAACTCTCAAGAAACTCTTCGCCTCATGGGCCAGATCACAGGTGATAATGATAAGTAGGAGACATATCAACAAACACCACAAGAGAAACCTAGAAAACATGTAGAACACTACGCTTTGCTTGAAACATGTAGATGTGTCTTTTCAGTCGTTTTATTCCTTGTGTTGAATTCAACTAATTTGTTTTGTATGCATATATTATGTTTCCATTTTTTGTACATGTCAATTAGCAATACACCCAGTGTATTATACCCAATATCTTCCTAGTCGGGTATACCACATAAACACACTTTTCTTTAGGTCCACCATCGCCTTACTGGCAGCTCCACCACGTGCCCCTGGACGCCACCAGAACCTTCCAGGTGGAGTTTGAGGTGCGTAAAGGAGCAGGAAACTCTACAGGAGGGTTCTCCATCGATGACATCAACCTGTCAGAGACCGAATGTCCCCACAACACCTGGCAGATCAGGGACTTTGAGAATGTCTTGAAAACCAGCAACTGGAACACTTTTCTCTACAGCCCCAAATACTACTCCAGAGGGGGTTATGCCTACCAGATAGCGACAAGATTGTCCAGGTCCTACTTTGGACTGTATGTGCGTTTGGTGTCTGGTGACTATGACGACCAGCTCCAGTGGCCTTGCCCATGGAGGCAGATGACCTTCCTACTGCTGGACCAGAACCCCAACGTCCAGCTGCAGATGTCCAAGCAGCGCAGCATCACTACTGACCCCGATGACACAGAGACTTGGGGAAGGCCTAGCGTAGTTGGGACGCTCATCACAGACGAGAACAACGAGGCGTACTATGCAAACGACCTGATTGGCAGAAACTACTTCGAGGGCTTAGAGGATCTGCAGCAAAGAGACTTCCTCAAGGGAGGGGACGTCATCTTCCTCACCACCATGCAAGGTAACATTAAGCCTGTAAAAAGCATATTCCGCCTGTTTGGTAAACTGTTTTAGTGAGGGGGGGGGGGGGGTTAGATGAAACTGTTTTTCTTGTGCAATACATGTATTATGTATGTGGCTGTAGGGGATGAAATGGATGTATGATGGATAACGTGCAATGTATGTGTTACGGTACATGTGGGAATACGGTACATGTGGGAAAACTAGGGTTAGGGTGCTACGTCGACTTGGTACATGCTGGCATGTCTAACCCTACCCCTACCCCTAACCCTAACCTTAACCTTAACCCTAGCACCTAACCCTAACCCTAGTTTTCCCACATGTACCGCTTTCCCACATGTACCGTAACATATATATTGTTCTATGTTGAGTATGTAATGTCCAGTGTTATTTTGTATACAGCAGCACTAGGTGTCTAAGAAATGTTTCCCCTCTGGGACTTTAAAGTGTATCCTATCCTCTTACCAAACTGTAATGTTACTCACACAAACTGCTTAGAATGTATAGAGTTTTTGTTGTTCTCGCTACTAGCGTTCCAAGTGTATTTCAAGCATTCACATACTATGCTCTTTTGGCAGTTAAGGCCAATGCACACGGCGTGCGATTTTGTCGCACGACAACATTCGATTCTCAATTCACACCAATTAATGAATGAATGTGAATTGAGAATCGAATGTTGTCAATGCGACAATATCGCATCGCATGCCGTGTGCATTGTCTCATTCAAAACAATGGAATCGAATTCGGCGGTGCGACAAGATCGCACGCAGTGTGCATTGGGCTTAAGTTTGCTATTCTATCCACAGATCTCTCCCCTCTACTTCAGAGTGAGAGTAGCTCTCTCCCATGCCCAATGCTGCCAGCAGTGAACTTCACCGTGTTCCCAGACTGTGACGGGGGTCCATGTGCCACACAGTATGATAGTGTTTTTATATGACAAACCTTTTTTGTACACATTTTTATGTGATATGTAGTGTATATCATATATTTTATGGAATACTATCTAATTGTGTCGTTTTGCAAGTGTGTTAACATTTTCACGATTGTCAAAGAGTCTCAATATTACCTACAGTATTAAAAGATAGTGAAGTAACAAGTCTAATTCATCTTTGAATATTTCTGTTCTATTTTGTAGGAATGTTACCACCACTGTTCCTCCTGCAACAACCACTCTGCCCCCTGTGCCCCCTCCAACAACCACTCTACCCCCTCTGCCCCCTGCAACAACCACTCTGCCCCCTGTGCCCCCTCCAACAACCACTCTGCCCCCTCCTCCCCCTCCAACAACAACTCTGCCCCCTCCTCCCCCTCCAACAACAACTCTGCCCCCTCCTCCCCCTCCAACAACAACTCTGCCCCCTGTGCCCCCTCCAACAACAACTCTGCCCCCTGTGCCCCCTCCAACAACCACTCTGCCCCCTCTGCCCCCTCCAACAACAACTCTGCCCCCTGTGCCCCCTCCAACAACAACTCTGCCCCCTGTGCCCCCTCCAACAACAACTCTGCCCCCTGTGCCCCCTCCAACAACAACTCTGCCCCCTGTGCCCCCTCCAACAACAACTCTGCCCCCTCTGCCCCCTCCAACAACAACTCTGCCCCCTCTGCCCCCTCCAACAACCACTCTGCCCCCTCTGCCCCCTCCAACAACAACTCTGCCCCCTGTGCCCCCTCCAACAACAACTCTGCCCCCTCTGCCCCCTCCAACAACCACTCTGCCCCCTCTGCCCCCTCCAACAACAACTCTGCCCCCTGTGCCCCCTCCAACAACAACTCTGCCCCCTCTGCCCCCTCCAACAACAACTCTGCCCCCTCTGCCCCCTCCAACAACCACTCTGCCCCCTGTGCCCCCTCCAACAACAACTCTGCCCCCTGTGCCCCCTCCAACAACAACTCTGCCCCCTGTGCCCCCTCCAACAACAACTCTGCCCCCTGTGCCCCCTCCAACAACAACTCTGCCCCCTGTGCCCCCTCCAACAACAACTCTGCCCCCTCCTCCCCCTCCAACAACAACTCTGCCCCCTCCTCCCCCTCCAACAACGACTCTGCCCCCTGTGCCCCCTCCAACAACGACTCTGCCCCCTGTGCCCCCTCCAACATCCACTCTGCCCCCTCCAACAACCACTATGCCCCCTCCCACAACCACTGAAGAAGACGACAGGTACTCAAACCCACACCTCCTGTTTACAATCATTATTTTTCAATGTTTTGACACAATACTGCTATGATGATGATGATGATGATGATGATGATGATGATGATGATGATGATGATGATGATGATGATGATTCAGGGTCCAATGCTAAAACTGGTCCCACTGACGGCAATAAATCTGAGTAGGCTACTGTGAATTCAATGTGTCTATATTTTGATTATCTGTCTCAATTACATCGACCATTAAATAAATTAGTAAAACATCTAGCAAATAGGCTTAACATGAAAGCATTATCTCACAGTATCTCTTCCCTCTCCTCTAGTATCTTTGGCTTCTCTCCTGGGATGGCGTCCTCCCCTGTGGTGGTCCTCCTCCTGGCTCTGATGCTGCTGCTGACTCCCTGATGTGTCACTCAGCCTCGTCCTCACCTGGCCTCACCTGGCCTCACCTGGCCTCACCTGGCCTCACCTGGCCTCACCTGGCCTCACCTGGCCTCACCTGGCCTCACCTGGCCTCTGAACGATGTTCTGCACCAATGAATGAATGAATGGTCTTTATTGTCATTGATATAGTACAGGTACCAAACAACGAAATTTGGGAGGGGGGCTCCCCTGGTGCTAGGATTTTTTTTTTTACTAAAAACAAGAAGGGAAAAGAGCTGGTTTACATAAATAAAGGCTATATACCATATCCACTACTATACAAATAAAACACTGTGCTGTACAATGATCTCCATAAAAGACTGTGTGTGTTTTCACTTTGGCCGAAATCCTAATTTGAGATCTGAAAAACATAACTCTGACTGTCAATGAGAGATTTCATTGAGAGCAGAACATGGAGTTACAGTGTTAGGATCTCAAGTTAGGATTTGGGCCTTGTTGTGTCCATACCTGCTATGTTTAATGTTTAATGCATTAGTGTGTTTTACCTGCTGCAATTGCATCCTAGAGGACACTCTCTAACATAAAGAATGTATACATCTACTGTGTATATATATATATATATAGAGAGATATAGATAGATATATAGATAGATAGTATATAGTTAGAGAGCGCCTATATATATGTGTAAATCTGACTCTGATATTAGCCAGTGCCTTCCCAACCATTGACCTCACTGCATGTCACTGATATATATATATATATATATATATATATATATATATATATATATATATACACAGTAGATGTATACATTCTATATATATATATATATATCAGTGACATGCAGTGAGGTCAATGGTTGGGAAGGCACTGGCTAATATCAGAGTCAGATTTACACATATACCAACAGACCTCTCCCCCAGGACAACCACTCCCCCATCACACTACTTGTCATCTGTCAGTGGGGTTGTCAGCTAATAATAATTCAAGATTCATGATTTTTTTTATTGCCATGTGTGTCAAAAGTTTATTTCATCCCATTATACGTTATAATTACAAGAGATTAAAATGATTATGTCTTCATGGACCTTTCACATGAAGTGTCAGTGTGAGGGAGCTGTGAAGGCAGAGGAAATAGCAAGATGGAGAGTTTATTAAAAAAAATGCATTTACATATAATTAGTTTTTAAAGCGATTCACGGGACAACTACTGGACAGGACATTCTAACCCAAGTGGAGAGGTGCATCAGTGAAACGGTCCATGTTTCCATAATGCTTAAACGCTTCGTTTCGAAATCCCTCCGAAGGTTAAATACTCTGGCCGCATTTACACTGCCAGGTAGAAGTGACACAATTCCCATGTTTTGCTCACATGTGGCACAGATTGGATATGGGTTATGAATGTGGGGGTTATGAACCCTAACCCTAACCCTAACCCTAACCCAAAAAAGGGCATTGAATGTGATATTCTTAGATCCGATTCAGGCCTCAATCAATATGTGGAAATAAATCTGATAGGCTATGAATCGGATATGTCGTGAGCTTAGAATGATAAGGTTCTATCTCCGTTTAGAATGATAAGGTTCTATCTCCGTTTAGAATGATAAGGTTCTATCTCCGTTTAGAATGATAAGGTTCTATCTCCGTTTAGAATGATAAGGTTCTATCTCCGTTTAGAATGATAAGGTTCTATCTCCGTTTAGGGTAGTTCAGAGAATCAAGGACCCCAATTGAAATAAGCCAGTGGCTTTCTTGGGTTTTTATCCTGTTAGTTGACCTTGTATGTAATATGTACTTTCATGTACCTACTTCTGCAAATCTTCTAATAAAGTTTTCAATCAATCAATCAATCAGAGATATTGAGCGTCAAAGTGTTTACTGACACTGTACATACTTTGTGTTTTGTCCCCCGCCCCCACCTGTGGTGTATGTCCCCACCTGTCCTACCCGCTGTACATACCTTATGTTTTGTTGTATTGTTCTTCCCATGTTGGATGTATGTTTATCTTGTAGATAGTACTAGTTATTTGTCTGTATTATCTTGTAGATAGTACTAGTTTTTTGTCTGTCTTACATGTAACGATGAATTGAGTATCAAGGACCCCAATTGAAATAAGCCAGTGGCTTTCTTGGGTTTTTATCCTGTTAGTTGACCTTGTATGTAATATGTACTTTCATGTACCTACTTCTGCAAATCTTCTAATAAAGTTCTCAATCAATCAATCAAAACATTCCATTATGTTTTGTGAGATAGAACCTTTGTATTTTATTAATTACTAACTCAAAAATGTCAACATTTTAAAAATAACATCACACAGGCATTAATAAACACCTAATGGATCAGATTATGTAAAAAACTCAATTTTGACAAAAATGGAAATAGAACCTTATAATTCTAACGTCACGACATGTTGATGACGTTGGACGTTAGTTTCACTCCACAGCTGTTCTAAAGTGAAGAAGTCCTCTTTCTTCGCCACCTTAAAATGTGCGGCATATTTTGCGGACCTCTAAACATACTTCGGAAAGCAATGGATTTATATTATAATATAATTATAAAAGGGATTATAAGTTCTGTCTCGTTTGCGTCCATTGCAAGTGTTCAAGTGTTACACAAGTGTAAGCAAATGTAAGCACAGGTATCGATATGGGTCATTTAAAAAAGTAGATGTAAGAAAAAAAGAAAATAAATTCTGATATCGGGAAAGAATCTGAACTAGGCATTACGACCTGCAGTGTAAATGCATCCTTTGAAAACTGCCAATGACATATGAGTCACATTGGCTTTTGTTTGAATTCACAAAATAAACATTCTGTTTCCCATCTTTCTTGAAATTGTCGATATTCATTGTCCACTTTTATTTTTTTGGGCCATTGTTTATGCTAGCTACTTTTGCAAAGGTAGATAGCATTTACCTTGTTTGTATGGTAGCCTAGGTAGTCCATTTGGCCTTCATTAATTCTCTGATTAAAGCTTGAGAGTAGAACGCCTCCTGCGTTTCAGTGTTGTCTTGTCACAGACGTTAATTTTTATTATACAACAGTTAGTTCCGACCAAGTCATTTGGTTGGACAAGAGGCATTCCATGAGTGCTGAGCACTGGGACTTTTAACTATATGTATCACTCCGCCGCCGCACAGATGTTCTAAATGACCGTTAATTATGACTAATGGACGAAGTAACCTGTGACACAAAGCAAACTATTGAAGACATATGTAAGAATGCGATACCCACAATGACCTGTCTGATTTTTTGTTCTTTGCTATTCATGTAAAACAAGAAAAGAAAAATAAAGTATAAAAAAAAAAAAAAAGTTTGTCATATAAAAACACTATCATACTGTGTGGCACATGGACCCCCGTCATGTGTCTGGGAACACGGTGAAGTTCACTGCTGGCAGCATTGGGCATGGGAGAGAGCTACTCTCACTCTGAAGTAGAGGGGAGAGATCTGTGGATAGAATAGCAAACTTAAGGCCAATGCACACGGCGTGCAATCTTGTCGCACCGCCGAATTCGATTCCATTGTTTTGAATGAGACAATGCACACGGCATGCGATGCGATATTGTCGCATGACAACATTCGATTCTCAGTTCACATTCATTAATTCATTGGTGTGAATTGAGAATCGAATGTTGTCGTGCGACAAAATCGCACGCCGTGTGCATTGGCCTTAACTGCCAAAAGAGCATAGTATGTGAATGCTTGAAATACACTTGGAACGCTAGTAGCGAGAACAACAAAAACTCTATACATTCTAAGCAGTTTGTGTGAGTAACATTACAGTTTGGTAAGATGATAGGAAACACTTTAAAGTCCCAGAGGGGAAACATTACTTAGACACCTAGTGCTGCTGTATACAAAATAACACTGGACATTACATACTCAACATATAACAATACATATGTTACGGTACATGTGGGAATACGGTACATGTGGTTAGGGTTAGGTGCTACGTCGACTTGGTACATGCTGGCATGTCTAACCCTAACCCTAACCTTAACCCTAACCCTAACCCTACCCCTAACCCTAACCCTAACCCTAACCGTAGCACCCTAGCACCTAACCCTAACCCTAGTTTTCCCACATGTACCGTATTCCCACATGTACCGTAACACATACATCCATCTCATCCCCTACAGCCACATACATAATACATGTATTGCACAAGATAAACAGTTTCATCTAAACCCCCCCCCCCCACTAAAACAGTTTACCAAACAGGTGGAATATGCTTTTTACAGGCTTACCTTGCATGGTGGTGAGGAAGATGACGTCCCCTCCCTTGAGGAAGTCTCTTCTCTGCAGTTCCTCTGTGTCACTGAAGGAGAGTGTACCGATCAGGCCGTTTGCATAGTACGCCTGGTTGTTCTCGTCTGTGATGAGCGTCCCAACTACGCTAGGCCTTCCCCAAGTCTCTGTGTCAGCGGGGTCAGTAGTGATGCTCCGCTGCTTGGACATCTGCAGCTGAACGTTGGGGTTCTGGTCCAGCAGTAGGAAGGTCACCTGCCTCCATGGGCAAGGCCACTGGAGCTGGTCGTCATAGTCACCAGACACCAAACGCACCGCAAATCCTAAGTTGGGCTTGGCCAATATTGTCAGTAGCTGGTAGGCATAACCAGCCCTGGAGTAGTATCTAGGGCTGTAGATAAAAGTACGGTCATTGCTGGTGGTGGAGAAGACGTTCTCAAAGTCCCTGATCTGCCAGGTGTTGTGGGGACATTCGGTCTCTGACAGGTTGATGTCATCGATGGAGAACCCTCCTGTAGAGCTTCCTGCCCCTTTACGCACCTCAAACTCCACCTGGAAGGTTCTGGTGGCGTCCAGGGGCACGTGGTGGAGCTGCCAGTAAGACGCTGGTGGACCTGAAGAAAAGTGTGTTTAAGTGGTATACCCGACTAGGAAGATATTGGGTATAATACACTGGGTGTATTGCTAATTGACCTGTACAAAAAATGCAAACATAATATATGCATACAAAACAAATTAGTTGAATTCAACACAAGGAATAAAACAACTGAAAAGACACATCTACATGTTTCAAGCAAAGCGTAGTGTTCTACATGTTTTCTAGGTTTCTCTTGTGGTGTTTGTTGATATGTCTCCTACTTATCATTATCACCTGTGATCTGGCCCATGAGGCGAAGAGTTTCTTGAGAGTTCTCATCCTGGTACTCTCTGATCCAGATGTTGAGCTGGTCTGACTCGCTCCCACTGTGGTAGTAGTAGAACTGCAGACACTGGACATGGCACTTCCTGCTGGGAGTCATCACCCTGCTCTCCAGCCTGGCCGTGTCTCCCTCCACCCCATCAGCTGTGTTGGCGTGCATGAAGAAACCAGTCCCTGGAGACAAACAACATTCATTTTTCAAATCTTTTACTGCGTTTATTTGCTCAATGCAATTACAGAGATTGTCAATGGGACTATAGTCGTTCGGTGAGAGGGCTATGTAGATTTGAGTGTCATCCGCATAGTTGTGGTAGGCAATTTTGTTCTTTTTTATGATGTGTCCCAATGGAAGCATGTAGAGATTGAATAGAAGGGGGCCAAGGATTGACCCTTGGGGAACCCCACATGTCATTTTAATTTGGTCAGATACAAAGTTGCCAATGGAGACATAGTAGCTTCTGTCCTGTAGGTAGGATCTAGTGGGGGGGTAGTGGTGGTCTAGTGGATAGTGTGTTGGACTTCCGATCGGAAGGTTGTGAGTTCAAATCCCTGAAACCACACCCCTACTAGCGTGCCCTTGAGTAAGGCACTTAGCCCTCAGTTACGCCAGGGGGACTGTCCCTGTAATTCGTAATTGTAAGTCGCTTTGGATAAAAGCGTCTGCTAAAAATGGCAAAATTAAAAATCTAAACCAGTTTAGGGCAGTGCCCGAAAGTCTTACCCAGGTTTTTAGTCTATCTATTAGAATGTCATGGTCTACAGTGTCAAAGGCAGCACTAAGATCTAGTAGTACCAAAACTGATCCCTCTTCTGACACACTTTTTTTTACTGCATTTCGTTGTCTGAATCTAATCTAAAATCTCATCTAAAAAAGTATGTAGGCTATAAAACGATGGTGCAGGCTAATTTACAAGAACTGACACGATTACAATGGTGTTTGAAGCCTTTCTGAGTAGTGATGTTCAGAAGATAATCAGCCTTCTAGGAATCGGCCCCAGCCCTGCAATTGTGTTACCTGAGGGTTAGCTGACAACCCCACTGACAGATGACAGGTAGGTAATGACAGGTAATGTATTGGAGGAGTGGTTGTCTTGAGGGAGTGGTTGTCTTGAGGGAGTGATTAGGGTTGAGTTAACCAGCTATTGTTCCCACCCATTATTACCTACCAAAAAACTCTGTGAAGACTTTGAGCCTGGTTTTCTCAAAATGGTCATTTGGAGGGTATCACCATTAAAATATCCATGACGTCTTCAACTTGTTTCAGATTTCAATTTATGACACATCATTTTAAAGCTTACAATCTACCCTTTCATAATCTGGAAAAAACTGAAAAAGTATGTTGCCCTACTTGCAGACTTTTTAACCATTCCCTGTCACATATGCATGTTGTATACATAGTATATACAACAACCCTAACTCTAAATGAAGTAAAGGTATCAAACAGTAGAATTCTTGTCAGTAGCTTTCTGAAATCTCACCGTTACTGCCGAGGGAGGTGTGGTCAGTGTCGGGACCCCCAGGACTACTTGTTACTCTTGTCCAGCCAGCATTCATGCTCCGAGTGCAACGATTCATCCCACACATATCATCATCGGAAAAGTCGCAGAATTCTTTAAATGCGATGGCCGAACCTAAAGGAAACACACACACACACACACACACACACAATAAATACTAAGATTCTGCTGGCACGTTGGTCAAATCAAATAACCCTCTTAACACTTCCTCCTCAACTAATGCAAATATGGGATTTTCTACCAAAAACTATATTTTAACACAAGTTTACAAAACTCTATCAGTGATGCAGCACCACTTGATAGAACTTACTGCAGCTGTAGAGTCTGTTCAGCTTCACAACATCATTGGAGCTCATTTCCAGGCGTTGGCCAATCACATCCTGATACTCTGGTAGCTTAGTGATGATGGTAGATCCGTCTCCATTGCTGAACGCATACTGGGAGTAGTGCATCACTGAGTAGTAGTCATACGGGGTACCCTGGGTACTGACTTCTTCTGCACTGAGTTTCACAAAATTGTGCTCTTTACCTGTAGAAATAGCAAGAAGTATGAACCGTGTTATAAAATCCATATCTCAGAAAATCCATATAACTCAAACAATTTAGCTAATCATCTTAGCCTTAACATGAATCATCATAACTCAATTCAAATTCAAGTCATCATTTTTGGCCATGTTTTTTGCTTTGTTTTGTTTTTTAAGTAGAAGAACATTTTGTTCAGATTTGCTAATGATACAGAAAACAAATAGATCAAACCTTCTCTGATATTTTTGAAGACAATAGTCACATGGTCATCTCTGTCAGTTCTGGACTGCTCGTGATAGAAGCCCAGAGCGTGGAGAAACTCATGCTCCACTGTAGAAATACTATCGCAACCGTTTCCAATGGAGAGCTCTTGCCCAGGAAAACTTCGCCCTATGTAAGAGAAACACCTACACAGGAAAGGACACAGGGTAACACACCCGCAAATGACAGATGGATGCCAGCAGCAGCAATGATATACCCAGAGGCGCCCCGTCCATAGAGGCAACCAAGGCAATTGCTTGGGGCCACCAAACAAAAAGGGCCTCCAAAAAATTTTCCCCCAAATTTTTTTTTCCACATTTTTTTTTCCACATTTTTTTTTCCCAGATGGGAGTGTTACATTAGTTTTCTTAAGATAGGATAATAAATACATCTGTTCAATGGGCATTTGCCAAAGTAGCCTACTGTTAATCAGTATTTATCCTGTATAGAATAGAATAGAATAGACTTTATTGTCGTTGTACAGTTGCCTATACAATGAAATTGTAGTGGCTCTTCCGAAGGTGCAAAAAAACTGAAAACATATTCACATATTCACAAACATATACACATATAAGATAAACATTTATGAACATGTCTTATGTCTACTGTTCAGTGTCTACTGTATGGTGTATATGAAGATGTTATGACGTTTTATCATGAAAATAATGAACAGCAAGCTAGATCCAAAACTAGGGCCGGTGGAGGAGGGCAATTGTCACATTGGACATTTATTGAATAGAACAGTCAAACTTGGCGACGTACAAAAATAATCCATAAGCGATCAAAACCAGAAAAATAACAAACAATGCGTATAGAATATGCGTATAATGCGGTCAACAAAAATACATCGCTCCCCTCTCTCTCCACTACCACCATGCAAGGTGCGCAGGTGCTTAAATTACCTTGCAATATCACCCCCCATAACCATATGACTTCTCAATACGGTGATCTAGGCAATAAACAAACAATCAAAGTAAACTCACAATAAACCCATTAGCCTGTTATACTAAATACCCCCTAAATCATATTCATACCTCCTACAACACCTCAGGCCTTTGGGTCGGGTGGTTCATGGAGGCAGACTGAAAGGACACACATTCATTGCCTATTTCATAAATGTTCTCCATATAACGACGTCGATCATTGATCGGCAACGACACTATATAATTGTTTGCCTGACTGGCAATCGGATTTGGGCATTTATACGGCAAATCAAATGAAGAACTACAAATCCCTGATGACAGGGAGATGACGTATGACTGCTCTGATGAATCAACCCCTATTTCATTATTTTCTCTATATAGCGACGTCGATCATTGATCGGCAACGACACTATAATATAGTTTGCCTAACTGGCCATCGGATTTGGGCTCCTAATATCTAAAAAGCACTACGGTTTTCTTATTTTATCGGATTAAAGTAGCGAAGACCAGAAATTCCCATTGACCGCCAGTCAAACTTCTCCCCTTCTATCACCCAAAAAGGGGCGTGATCATTCTGATGACAGGGAGATGACGCGCAATTGCTCTGATGAATTGTAGTTTATTGATAGCTGGCTAGTCTCGCGGTGCCAGCCGTTTCCACTTCCGCTTTGCTCTCGCTCCAAACGTCTGGAGACCGTTATCCATAGAACGGATTCTATGTGCCGCCCGGAGCGAGCGGCAAATCTAGGACACTGATAGGCCGGACCGATGGGAAGCACCGCCCCCCCGTCCTTCTCATTGGTTCAGCGGGGCAGTTTTTTTTTTTTTTTTTAAAGTTAACTATTCATTTGTTACGTATTTATTTGACATCTGGGTACAAAATATAAATAGTTAATACATCATGTAGCCTATATTAAAGCCTTTAAAAATGATTCATGATAAGATCCATCATTTACATGCATTTACATGCATCATTTACATGCTCCATGTTGCATGTAATTTGTATGCTACTTGTGGTCCAGTATGTCGCAATGTGTACTAGGTGTGCTACTGTACCTGTGGTCATGTACTGTTTTTACAGTTTTTATGTAATGTGCTTTGCATGTTTGTATGTGCTTTTATTATGTCAAATGTAATTGTTGTATTGTGACTGTCTTGGCCAGGGCTCCTTTGTAAAAGAGACGCTAGTCTTTCAGACAGTTTTTTTTACTTACACACACGAGCGCGCGCATATGCGCGAACTTCGTAAAACCGTATTATATTTTAGTGTCAGGGAAATAAATACATTTTAAAATGTCCACATCGTCACCCGCCTAAGACCCTTACCAGGGGCCTCCATAATGTTGTTTGCTTAGGGCCCCCAAAAGTCTAGGGGCTCCACTGGATATACCACCATAGACAGTTATTTTCCAAGACACAATGTCAATCAGCTGATCACCCATAGGACTGCTGCTGTTGATCTTAATCACTTCATGTGTCCTCGCAAGGTTAGAACACAACACATGAGATCAGATCTCAACAGACTGTTACAAAACAGGGTTCAATCAAGGCAGTTCCCATAACAAACACAAGAGCAAAATGATGCTAGCAAGAAAAATAATCTCCTTACTAATGCACACGTTATTGCAGCAGCTGTAACTAAAGGACCTTACCCTCCCAGCTTTTGGACAGAGATGTAGTCCTCCTCATCCTCCCAGGGCTTGAAGTCGATGCATGACTTCAGCCTGAACTGCTCAAGAGCTCGCAGAATGACTCCTTTGGCATTCATGTCTTCATTAGGATACAGAGGAATTAGGGGGTTGGATCTACATAAATAAATAATATATGTATATGTGTGTGTGTGTGTGTGTGTGTGTGTGTGTGTGTGTGTGTGTGTGTGTGTGTGTGTGTGTGTGTGTGTGTGTGTGTGTGTGTGTGTGTGTGTGTGTGTGTGTGTGTGTGTGTGTGTGCGTGTGTGTGTGTGTGTGTGTGTGTTTGTTTGTGTATGGTATGGTACTATGGCATGGTAGTATTATTGTTTATCAGTATGAGATTACATTGTGGTAAAATGTAAATCCTACTTCATTTACCAAGGTCATTGTTCAAAACATAGGGGACAGGAGAGGTCCATAGGTCTTCTTTGTCCAAAATGGTGTTCCTGGTGTTCCTCTGTTTGTTCTGAAACCAAACAATATGGATAAGCCTTATATGTAATAGGTAATGTAAATCAACAATCCCTCTGGAAATGTAGTGCCATTAGACTTACCTGCAGTATATCTCCATAATATAAATTCAGATCTAAAACAACAATGAGAAATGTGTAAAGAATATTGAGTTTGTAGAATATTGTCTCAAAAACATTATTTTAATTCAGATAATTGTAAAAGTAAAGGCGGAATTAGGAAATAGGTTGTACTGTAGCTGATGGAGATAGTGCTTTCCACAAACAGATATCCTTTATCTCATCTTTACCTTTGTTTATTTCGACAATGTCCCGTTCGTCACCCAGTTCTTAAAAAACAAAAGAAGAAGAAAACACACATATAGAGGGAATGAACAAGTACAGAAACTTGCTAAATACCTAAAGAAACAAAGAGAGCATGAATGTATAATGGCAGTGCATTACCATGCTAGTATTAAGACAATGTAATGTAATGACAAAACGTAATTGTAATAATAATCCCGGTACACTGAGGTATGTGTGCATCTAAAATCTGTAAAGGCCAGTGCACACGGCGGCGATTTTGTCGTACCGCCGAATTCGATTCCATTGTTTTGAATGAGACAATGCACACGGCGTGTGATGCGATTTTGTCGCACGACAACATTCGATTCTCCATTCACACCCACTCACTTCGGTGGTGTGAATTGAGAATCGAATGTTGTTGTGTGACAAAATCGCACCCGTGTGCATTGGCCTTTACACCACTGTCACCAGATGTTTCTAATACATCCCAAACAACCTTTTGTTTGCAAAAACGTACCCTTGATCTTTGGTGGTCCCTGAAGACAAATAAAACAACATTTATTTATTTTTTTAAAGTCATTACTTACTTACTAATAAATATGATTTTCATTTTGTACAATGTCCTTGTGATCTCAAAGAAAAAATATTAAATATATTCAATATATATATTATATATATATTTGGACATTTATTACCTGGAATTGTCATCAGGAAGAATCAATGATGCACGACCAAACACAATTTTAATCTGGACGCATTTGATTTCTGACTTTCTATCCCTGTCTGTGTCACATGTTTGTATTATTCGGTTGGTTGGTGGTGGGGGTTGGGGGGGTGTTGGGGGTTGGGGGGTGGAGAGAGGTGTGGGGGGGTAGAGGGATAGCTGGATACAATCAAAATGTATTCACCAAACAGTTGTATTGTGTATAACTGTTGTATTGTCTATAACTTGACGATGTTGTTATAATAAAAAGTAATAATACAATTTCATACTCTTACCGACGAGAGACAGCCAGAGACAGCCAGGCTCACCACCAGAAAGGTAGAGATCAACATTCTCTTCAGGTGTTCTTGGAAGGGTCAGACACCCTAATAACAAAGAACAATAAGCAAAGAAAGATACAATATAAGACACAAGAAGAAATATTAATGCATTTCATCCCTCAAAATCATATCCTCTTGACATTGCACAAAATACAACAAGATCCAAGATCCAAAATACTTTTGTGCAAGAATAAATCTTTCAAATTATATTGCACAAGTATCAAATCATCAAAACTTCCTCAAACTTCCCTTACAGGAAGAATACACTACACATATCCATAACACTGTCCATACCTGTATCCACATCCAAATCTGTATACATAACACTGTAATTGTTAAATGCTACAGCACTATAAACCACATTAGAGGAACAATTGGACAACTTTTACCTGAGATATCCAGATGTTGGATGGGAACAAGTCTTCATCAACTGAGCCTGAGAAGATGTGTACTATGGAGCGCTTTGTTTATAAACAGTATCGAGCGCAGCCTTGAATTCCTTTAATTATTATTATGGATACCCATAACTGAATAAACCGGTTCCAAGCAGCAGCGTTCTAAGCAGTACACAGCTTTAAGACACTTGATTGGTTGGCGGGTTTGACCCCCAGATCTCTGTTCTTCCTGGGGGGGAGATGTGTGCACAAACTACATTTTTCTCATATTTCTGAGGCTACCTTTTGTTGCAGTGACAGCACTGATGAAACCTTTGAGTGAGATGATGCATTTATGTTTCAGTCGTGCAGTATGCATTGAAGTCTACAATATATGTGTAATGTAACGTGTATACAAAATGACAATATACTGTTGTCTACCAACGAATGTGGTCCCGTAGTACTGCTGTATATCCAGTATGTACCCTATAGCTCTACCAATAGTTCATCAACATTTTAGTTCTGTAATTGAGGTTATACTTTATTAAAAGTCTGCAATTTGCGTGGTGTTTACCATAAAACGTACATGATAAAATGGTAATTACACAATAATAACATACTCTTTACATTCTAGTTTTATTGGGATTAAGTGAAACAAGCACCACTACAGTATATAAACCCACTTCTAATAATCAACAATTATATTTAGTCCTTTGAGAAAATACAACTTTACCACACAATTTCCCCCCCAGAAAAACAGGTAAGCTGACATACAGTACATAGGATTGCAAAATAGATGGGATAGTCTCTGAGGCCAGTTTAGCAAGTATTAGCAATCAGACACAGAAGCACAGGAGCAGAGGAACAGGTAGTGCTTTAGTCGCCATGCTGTACATCACAACAACCACAATGCATTGCGTGCAGCAAACACTCACCGAACACTTTATTAGGAACACCTGTACACCATCTCATTCATTCAGGTGGTGTAATGGTGTCTTTTCTTGGCACACTTTGGGCCCGTTAATACCAACCAATCATTGCTTGAATGTGTAGTGGTTTTATATCATGTTATACAACAGTTAGTTCCGACCAAGCAATTTGATTGGACAAGAGGCATTCCATGAGTGCTGATATACAGTATAACAGCACTGGGACTTTAACTATTATGTATCACTCCGCCGCACAGATGTTCTACTAAATTACCGTTAATTAGACGACATGTTTGTGTTCAGGTTACTAGGCAACAGTCCATTTGAAGTTCAGTTGCGGAACTATAATGAATTATAAGTTCTACTAAATCTATTAAGAATCAATTATATCCACGACAAATGCCACAGCCTATTTGAGGAGTATTGCTAACCATGTGTTCTTCAGTGGCCTTCCCAGTCACCGGATCTGAACCCAATAGAACACCTTTGGGATGTGGTAGAATGAGAGATTCACAGCTTGAAAGTGCGTCTGAAAGATCTGCAGGAATTGCATGATGCAATCATTCACTTTTTTTTGTATTACTTTTATTTTTTTTACACTTTTGGCATTTTGCTCTGACACAATGATATTGTTGTGGATTGTCTTGTTGGTTATGAATCAAAGAAGAACAATTCTGAGTTTAAGACTATTTATTGAAACACAGGTACAAAAATGTTGAGCTGGATTCTGGTCTGGTAGAGAGAGAGAGAGAGAGAGAGAGAGAGAGAGAGAGAGAGAGAGAGAGAGAGAGAGAGAGAGAGAGAGAGAGAGAGAGAGAGAGAGAGAGAGAGAGAGAGAGAGAGAGAGAGAGAGAGAGAGGGGAGCTGCGTGATCAAAACGAGAGAGCCCCCTGGGCTCACACCCTTATTTATAAACAATAGTATGTAAATACAGTTACAAACAATGGTCCTATCACAGTCACTGCATAGATGCTTGAGGTGTGAAGAGTAGGAGACCCCACAATGATGTCACCTGGCCTACAAGTCATTCCAGGTTAAAGTTCAAGTCAGATTCACAGGAAGTCATTCTAACAATGCCCATATATGGACAGCACTTCCTGAGGCAAGAACACAATGGCCCTTAAGACAAAGGATGTGTTTACAAGGTGTCATAACCCCCCTTGTCAGGAGAACAGGCCCATACCATATACCCATGCATGTGTGTGTGTAAGTAAAATATACTACACTATATCTGAGGTGTTTTGTCTTTTCTGAAATGTGCTGTAACATTGCTTAACAGGAAGAGACAACACCCACTGTTTATCCAAAGCGATAACAAATTTGCAAAGCGACAAATACATTTGTCTAAGTAAGTGAATTACCTATCCTCAGTCATAGCAAGAACAAGTAATTTATCCTAGGGCCAGGGGCAATTTGTGAGCTTAGAATGATAAGGTTCTATCTCCGTTTAGGGTAGTTCAGAGATATTGAGCGTCAAAGTTTTTACATTCCATTATGTTTTGTGAGATGGAAAATGTTATTAATTACTAACTCAAAAATGTAAACATTTTAAAAATAACACCACACAGGCATTAATAAACACCTAATGGATCAGATTATGTAAAAAACTCAATTTTGACAAAAATGGAGATAGAACCTTATAATTCTAACGTCACGAATTGGCAGTCATAATGCTAGAAGAAGGATTTTTTCAATCATGTCATCATGGACCAGAATCTCAAAGGAATGATTCCAATATCTTGTGGAATCAATGCTACGAACAATTGAGGCTGTTTTGAGAGCAAAGGGACGCCCTACCTAGTATTTGTATAGTGTTCAGTGAGTGTACATCTGTACAGTATGCAGTAATTCAATGTAATGTAATAATGAAATAATGAATGCAATGCAATAGAATGAATGTATAAACGTATGGACACAACATCTTCTCTTTACTAACAAAGAACTAATTAATACCTTAGAACACACATGTCAATACCAAGGCCCGCGGGCCAGACACGGCCGGGTCATTACGGTGCCATTTGGACTTCATAACTTGTGAAAAATAAATTGTTGATTTATCTATATGTTAATGTTCTATTATATAAAGGACATATCTAGCTTGCTGAAAAACATAGTGGTCGAGCTCAGGCACCTACATTTTATTTTATTTAGAATACCCTCTGTAGTTCAATAGGGCGAGTGTCTCCAGAACAGAGTGGACACATAACAGGGTGGACACTAACAGGGTGGACATTTTGAATTAAAGTTAGCCTTTAGCCTGCCTGTGTTAGCATAATGCCTAGAATGACCATGAATACTTGATGAGGAATCTAATTTGCATTAAATACTTTTTTTGAAATTATTCAATTTGATTGATCTCCTCAATATTTAGGCATAACAGGGTGGACACGTTATGGTCAACCACATTAAACTCACTGGATAAAAACATAAAAATCAGATGGTAAAAGAGGTAGAAAATCACACAGCTTACAACATTTGAAATCCCCTCCACTGATGTGATGTCACCTCATGAGAGTGATGTGATTGAGAAATATGGTTTTCTTTTAAAAGGGACATTAACACAGCATACCAGGGTGGACAGTGATCGCAGGGACAAGCAATAATATTGCTTAACCATATTATTGTAAGCAAACCCTTAATTTTTTGTACTTTTTTTTTTTTTTTAATGGATAAAAACTATATTGGATTTCAATAGATATTGATCAGGAAAATGAAATAATAATAACATATTTGGAAATGTATATGTTTTTAATAGTTATTTTTTGGATTGAAGTTTAATGAACAACACTGGGGACGTCCCAAATCCCATGCAAAATCCAATTTACATCTTTAACCAAAGCTTTTAAAATGTAGAAAACAACAACTTAGAAGCCCATATCATTGTATTCATAATACATAACAATTGACTATACATGAAAAACCTAATGGAATTAGTATTTGTCCAAATTTAGACAACATACAACATGATTTAGTACTGGGGACGGAAAAGGCACCGTATTAAAAAAATGACCCGTCCCTCTGCGACTTTTAATCAGGCCCGCCAATAAATACTGACAACAAAATGTATGTGGCACATGCGCAGGTGTTATTTAAGCAATATCGCACGAGAGGGAGTGTAGGTACCGAAGTGTAGGCCGCAGGCCGAGTACCGAAGACGATCACAGCGGTGCTGATATTCAGTATAACAGCACGACCTCGAGTGTGATACTGCTTTTATACAACAGTTCTACAGCGCAATTTATTAGTTAACAGTAATAAGCGACAACAGATTATGATTTGTTTGTTTAATTAATCATAAAAATAAACAAAAAATAGTTTTTCTGGGGGGGGAATTGTGTGGTAAAGTTGTATTTTCTCAAAGGACTAAATATAATTGTTGATTGTTAGAAGTGGGTTTATATACTGTAGTGGTGCTTGTTTCACTTAATCCCAATAAAACTAGAATGTAAAGAGTATGTTATTATTGTGTAATTACCATTTTGTCATGTAAGTTTTATGGTAAACACCACGCAAATTGCAGACTTTTAATAAAGTATATGAATGAATGAATGAATGGTCTTTATTGTCATTGATATAGTACAGGTACCAAACAACGACATTTGGGAGGGGTGGCTCCCCTGGTGCTAGGAAAAAAAAAACTAAAAACAAGAAGGGAAAAGAGCTGGTTTACATAAATAAAGGCTATGTACACTATCCACTATACTATACTATACAAATAAAACACTGTGCTGTACTCTATGCTATGCTATACCTATTCTAACATTTCCTATTCTCTGAACCTTATGTACCCTAGGGTTGTCATATTGCACATAGTGTTATTGCACATTCATTTAAAGTGTCGCAGTTTGCAGGTTTGAAATGTACACAGTTGTGTTTCAGTATTACACTTGATTTCAATCTAGTAGCTGCCATCAATTTGTCTAGATTGTCCAGGGCCTAGAACCTAGGTCTTTGCTGTGTTCAGGGCCTGAATGGCCCTGGGGTAGAAGCTGAGCTTCAGTCTGTTTGTCCTTGCGAACATGGTCCTGAACCGCCTGTTCGAGGGCAGCCGAGCAAAGTGTTCGTACCCAGGGTGGGATGGGTCTCTGGAGATCTTGGAGGCCTTCCTGAGGCAGTGTGTGTTGTACAGCTCTTCCAGAGAGGGGAGGGGGGCGCCGGTGATCTTCTGGGCCGATCTCACGACTCTCTGTAGCGCATTCCTCTCTGCGGCTGTGCAGCTGGAGAACCAGATGCAGATGCAGTAGGTGAGGATGCTCTCCACTGCGCAGCGGTAGAAGGTCACCAGCATCTCCTGTCCGATGTGGTCTTTCCTGAGGACTCTCAGGAAGTAGAGTCGCTGTTGTGCCTTCTTGATGATGGCTGCTGTGTTGATCTTCCAGGACAGGTCATCCTGTATGTGCATGTGCACCCCCAGGAATCGGAGGGTTGAGACTCTCTCCACGCTCCCTCCATCGACGAGCAGGGGCTGGACCTCAGATTTTTTTCCTCCTGAAGTCCAAGATGATTTCCTGGGTCTTTGACTGGTTCAGCAGCAGGTTGTTAACCTTGCACAGCTTGCCCAGCTGCTCTACCTCATCCCTGTACGCCACCTCGTCCCCCCCCGAGATGCAGCCCACCACGGTGGTGTCGTCTGCAAACTTTACGATGGAGTTGCTGGGGTGGACGGGAGTGAAGTATAACCTCAATTACAGAACTAAAATGTTGATGAACTATTGGTAGAGCTATAGGGTACATACTGGATATACAGCAGTACTACGGGACCACATTCGTTGGTAGACAACAGTATATTGTCATTTTGTATACACATTACATTACACATATATTGTAGACTTCAATGCATACTGCACGACTGAAACATAAATGCATCATCTCACTCAAAGGTTTCATCAGTGCTGTCACTGCAACAAAAGGTAGCCTCAGAAATATGAGAAAAATGTAGTTTGTGCACACATTTCCCCCCCAGGAAGAACAGAGATCTGGGGGTCAAACCAGCGACCTGGCCAGTCTCTCGAACCCCGAGGCTAACGCCCGCCAACCAATCAAGTGTCTTAAAGTTGTGTCATGCTTAGAACGCTGCTGCTTGGAACCGGTTTATTCAGTTATGGGTGTCCATAATCATAATTCAAGGGAATTCAAGGCTGCGCTCAATACTGTTTATAAACAAAGCGCTCTATAGTACACATCTTCTCAGGCTCAGTTGATGAAGACTTGTTCCCATCCACCAACTGGGTATCAGACTATGTATCAAGGCGAAACTGGGTTCTTGTCTGGTGAGGCTTCTGCAGTTAACCTATTGATGGCTAGCTGATACTGGCCTGCGGAGGTGAAACTAGATAGGACCCCTTTCCATGGAATGAAATGCTATTGCTTGCTGAAGTGCTCGAATAAATATTCTCTTAAAGAACAGTTCAGTAGTGGTGCTGAATATTTGATTGAATCATTTTATCCTAGAAGTTATATCAAGGACGTCTCGTTCAGATTAAACGAACTCGCTTGTAAGTGACGACTCAATTAACTCAATTCTGGAGAAGTTAACCGCCTTACACATACCACGATAAGATACAAGAATGCAGCAATGTAACATTCATACAAAATACATTCATAAACAGTCAATCATGACTATAATATATGAATATATATATATCAAATTATGACATATTGCTGATATACCAACAAAGGTGATCCTGTAGTACTGCTGTATATGTGGTGTGTACCACATGTGCACATATATAGCTCTACCAATAATTCATCATCATTTAGTTACGTAATTGAGGTTATACTTTATTAAAAGTCAATTATGCTGGTGTTTACCATAGAACTTAGATGATACAATGGTAAGTACACACATAATAACATAATAGCATCATTACATTCTAGTTTTATTGGGATAAAGTGAAACAAGCACCACTACAGTATATAGACCCACTTCTAACAATCAACAATTATATTTAGTCCTTTGAGAAAATACAACTTAACCACACAATTTCCCCTAAAAAAAACCAAGTAAACTGATACAGGATTACAAAATAGATGGGATGGTCTTTAACACTTAATCAGCCATGACTTTTCCTAGATATGTGCGTTCTACCACCCAGTATCCTTACATTTTCAAAATCACATCAGGATAAGCTAGTATAAAGCTATGTTGCAGTTTTTCTGTGTAGGAGGAGGCAGGCTAATTTACAAGCGGCCAACTAGTGGTCGTTGTGTGTAAATAGCAGCTTGAGCATTGTAAAGAGGTAAAAAAGGCACGGCTGTTGTTCTAGTGTTAAGTGAAAAGTGAAACGACAGTGTTTTATGGAGATCATTGGTGCAGAACATGTTCAGAGGCCAGGTGAGGCCAGGTGAGGCCAGGTGAGGCCAGGTGAGGCCAGGTGAGGCCAGGTGAGGCCAGGTGAGGCCAGGTCAGGCCAGGTGAGGCCAGGTGAGGCCAGGTGAGGCCAGGTGAGATCAGGTGAGACCAGGTGAGGCCAGGTGAGGCCAGGTGAGGCCAGGTGAGGACGGGGCTGAGTGACACATCAGGGAGTCAGCAGCAGCATCAGAGCCAGGAGGAGGACCACCACAGGGGAGGACGCCATCCCAGGAGAGAAGCCAAAGATACTAGAGGAGAGGGAAGAGATACTGTGAGATAATGCTTTCATGTTAAGCCTATTTGTGACAGGGTCTGGTGATTGTGTAGATTATAAGCTTTCAAATGATGTGTCATATACATTGAAATCTGAAAATAGTTGAAGAAGCTTATTTGAATGTTGGTACACCTCAAACCAAATACCGGAGAAAATTGCAGACACGTTCGCTACCATCACGTTGCTAGCCAGCTAGCAGCTAAGAAAGAACATCGCTATGAACATCTAATTGCATGTTTAGCACATCACAACATGCTGATAGAACATCAACGTGCTAAAAACACATAACTACACATAATTAGATGATCAGTCCTTGCTTTTGAACACGTCCTAAAACCTACGTTTGTTTACAAGCCATGTATCACTAACCTAGTAACTACGAAGCAGGACGGCGGACGATACAGTGAATCCAATTCACAAGTATTTAGTGATCCTTAAACAGTTTGTTGTTATATTGAGTGGGCTCTTCAACATTTAAACTTTCATAATATGAAAAAAAATGAAAACACTTTATTTTTATTTTTTTTAAAGAAGCTTTTTGGTCTTTTGCACGACCTTTTCACCAGACGTGTCACATTTGCTAGATCTTCACTAATGTATTTAATGGTCGATGATGTAATTGAAACAGATATAATCAAAATATAAACATGTTGAGTTCACAGTAGTCTGAATCATATAATCATAGCAGTATTGTGTCAAAATTTGAAAGAGAATGATTGTAAAACAGGAGGTATGGTTTAGGTACCTGTCGTCTTCTGTTGTTGTTGGAGGGGGCAGAGTGGTTGTTGGAGGGGGCAGAGTTGTTGTTGGAGGGGGAACAGTGGTGGTAATGATCCTACAATATAGAGCAGACATATTAAAAGATAAATTAGACTAATTAGGTCATATTGAGTACTCTGACAATCTTGAAAATGATAACACACTTGCAAAATGACATTATTTGAAATGATAGTATTCCATTAAATATATTATACATATATCACATAAAATGTGTGCATAAAATGTTAGGCATATCATTAGGCAATATCATATTGTTGTTAGGCAATATCATACCGTGGGGCACATGGACCCCCGTCACGTTTCCCTTGAAACAAGGTGAAGTTCACTGGTGGCAGCATTGGGCATGGAAGAGAGCTACTATTAAGTAGAGGGGAGATATCTGTGGATAGAATAAAAAAACACATTTCCAAAAGGGCATAGTATGTGAATGCCTGCTATACATTTCAAATGCTAGCAGTGACAACAACAAAGACTCTATCTCCATGTTGCAAAAACAATACATCCAGTTTGTGTGAGTAACATTACAGTTTGGTAAGAGCATAGGAACTTTAAACATAGGACTTTAAACATAGGACTTTAAAGTCCCAGAGGGGAAACATCTCTTAGACACCTAGTGCTGCTGTATACAAAATAACACTGTACATTACATACTCAACATATAACAATACATACATGGCACGTTATCCATCATACATCCATCTCATCCCCTACAGCCACATACATAATACATGTATTGTAAAAGATAAACAGTTTAATAAAAAAAAAAAGTAAATGAAACAGTTTAACAAAATGCTGAAATAGAATATGCTTTTACAGGCTCACCTTGCATGGTGGTGAGGAAGATGGCGTCCCCTCCCTTGAGGAAGTCTCTTCTCTGCAGTTCCTCTGTGTCACTGAAGTAGAGTCTACCGATCAGGCGGTTTGCATAGTACGCCTGGTTGTTCTCGTCTGTGATGAGCGTCCCAACTACGCTCGGCCTTCCCCAACTCTCTGTGTCAGCGGGGTCAGTAGTGATGCTCAGCTGCTTGGACATCTGCAGCTGGACGTTGGGGTTCTGGTCCAGCAGTAGGAGGGTCACCTGCCTCCATGGGCAAGGCCACTGGAGCTGGTCGTCATAGTCACCAGACACCAAACGCACAGCAATTCCTAAGTTGGGCTCGGCCAATATTGTCAGTAGCTGGTAGGCATAACCAGCCCTGGAGTAGTATCTGGGGCTGAAGATAAAACTACTGTCGTTGCTGGTGGTGGAGAAGACGTTCTCAAAGTCCCTGATCTGCCAGGTGTTGTGGGGACATTCGGTCTCTGACAGGTTGATGTCATCGATGGAGAACCCTCCTGTAGAGCTTCCTGCTCCTTTACGCACCTCAAACTCCACCTGGAAGGTTCTGGTGGCGTCCAGGGGCACGTGGTGGAGCTGCCAGTAAGACGCTGGTGGACCTAAAGAAAAGTGTGTTTAAGTGGTATACCCGACTAGGAAGACACCTAGTATCAATATACACTGGGTGTATTGCTAATTGACCTGTACAAAAAATGCAAACAAAATATATGCAAAAAAGGAAGGAATAGACACATCTACATGTTTCAAGCAAAGCGTAGTGTTCTACATCTTTTCTAGGTTTCTCTTGTGGTGTTTGTTGATATGTCTCCTACTTATCATTATCACCTGTGATCTGGCCCATGAGGCGAAGAGTTCCAAGAGTGTCCATCTCATCCTGGTATTCTCTGATCCAGATGTTGAGCTGGTCTGACTCGCTCCCACTGTGGTAGTAGTAGAACTGCAGACACTGGACATGGCACTTCCTGCTGGGAGTCATCACCCTGCTCTCCAGCCTGGCCGTGTCTCCCTCCACCCCATCAGCTGTGTTGGCGTGCATGAAGAAACCAGTCCCTGGAGACAAACAACATTCATTTCAGTTAGTTTCATTAATGTCTAAATGGTAAGGGTCGATTGCAACCAACTTTGACAATAGGATGACGCATGCTATAAAATGCTCATTCCTGCCTTATTTCATCCGTAAACATTCTTTCATATAGTACTGTACGTTACTTCGCCTTTAGGCAGTTGTATTATTTGTGGTTTCTGATTTCTGATCTGTTTCACCACCAGCACACCTGATTCAACTAATCAAGTGCAAAGCAATTATGATTTGTACTTGATTAGTTGAATCAGGTGTGCTGGTGGTGGAACAGATCAAATATGTGGAACGGCTGGTGGTCCCCGAGGAGAGGGTTGAGAACCACAGCTCTAAATGAAGAGTCAGTATCTTTCTGAAATCTCACCGTTACTGCCGAGGGAGGTGTGGTCAGTGTCGGGACCCCCAGGACTACTTGTTACTCTTGTCCAGCCAGCATTCATGCTCCGAGTGCAACGACTCATCCCACACATATCGTCGTCGGAAAAGTCGCAGAATTCGTTAAATGCGATGGTCGAACCTACAGGAAATACACACACACACACACACACACACACACACACACACACACACACACACACAATAAATACTAAGATTCTGCTGGCACGTTGGTCAAATCATTCAATAATCGGTTCTTAACACTTCCTCCTCAACAAATGCAAATATGGGATTTTCTTTTTTTACAAAAACAATATTTTAACACAAGTTTACAAAACTCTATCAGTGATGCAGCACCACTTGATAGAACTTACTGCAGCTGTAGAGTCTGTTCAGCTTCACAACATCATTGGAGCTCATTTCCAGGCGTTGGCCAATCACATCCTGATACTCTGGTAGCTTAGTGATGATGGTAGTTCCGTCTCCATTGGTGAACGCATACTGGGAGTAGTGCATCACTGAGTAGTAGTCATACGGGGTACCCTGGGTACTGACTTCTTCTGCACTTGCTTTATTAAAATTGTTCTCTTTACCTGTAGAGATAGCAAGAGGCGCATACAATCACACAATTACCACCCATCTGATTATCTGTTGATAACACCATGAACCATGTTATAAAATACAGTCATAACTGCTAATCATTTAGCTAATCATCTTAGCCTGACATGAATCATCATTAATCAATTAAAATTCAAGAAATTGTTTTTGGCCATGTGTAGGTAAACTGTTTTCTAAATAAAATGAATAATTAAATAAAAATAAGAAGAACATTTTGTTCAGATTTGCTAATGAAACAGAAAACAAATATCAAACCTTCTATGATATTTTCGAAGACAATAGTCACATGGTCATCTCTGTCAGTTCTGGACTGCTCGTGATAGAAGCCCAGAGCGTGGAGAAACTCATGCTCCACTGTAGAAATACCATCGCAACCGTTTCCAATGGAGAGCTCTTGCCCAGGAAAACTTCGCCCTATGTAAGAGTAACACCTACACAGGAAAGGACACAGGGTAACACACCCGCAAATGACAGATGGATGCCAGCAGCAGCAATGATATACCACAATAGACAGTTATTTTCCAAGACACAATGTCAATCAGCTGATCACCCATAGGACTGCTGCTGTTGATCTTAATCCCTTCATGTGTCCTCGCAAGGTTAGAACACAACACATGAGATCAGATCTCAACAAGCTGTTATAAAACAGGGTTCAACCAAGGCAATTCCCATAACAAACACAAGAGCAAAATGATGCTAGCAAAAAAGAATCTCCTCTAATGCACACGTTATTGCATCAGCTGTAACTAAAGGACCTTACCCTCCCAGCTTTTGGACAGAGATGAAGTAATCCTCATCCTCCCTGGTCTTGAAGTCGATGCATGATTTCAGCCTGAACTGCTCAAGAGCTCGCAGAATGACTCCTTTGGCATTCATGTCTTCATTAGGATACAGAGGAATTAGGGGGTTGGATATAGACAGGACCAAGTTAAGGATGGCATGGGAAATATAATATATATATATATATTTAAGCAATATCACACGAGAGGGAGTGAGTTATACTGAATATCAGCACAGCTGTGATTGGGTCGTAGGTACGAGGCCGCAGGCCGAGTACCGAAGACGATCACAGCCGTGCTGATATTCAGTATAACAGCACGACCTTGAGTGTGATATTGCTTAAATATATATATATATATATTAATATATATATTAAATATATATATATATATTATATTATGATTATGATTTGTTTGTTTATTTAATCATTAAAATAAACAAAAAATAGTTCCGCAACTGAACTTTGGACTGTTGCCTAGTAACCTGAACACAAACATGTAGTCTAATTAACGGTCATTTAGTAGAACATCTGTGCGGCGGAGCGATACATATAGTTAAAGGTCCCAGTGCTGTTATACTGTATATCAGCACTCATTGAATGCCTCTTGTCCAATCAAATTACTTGGTCGGAACTAACTGTTGTATAAATATTTATATATTGTGGTAAAATGTAATTCCTACTTCATTTACCAAGGTCATTGTTCAAAACATAGGGGACAGGAGAGGTCCATAGGTCTTCTTTGTCCAAAATGGTGTTCCTGGTGTTTTTCTGAAACCAAACAATATGGATAAGCCTTATATGTAATAGGTAATGTAAATCAACAATCCCTCTGGAAATGTAGTGCCATTAGACTTACCTGTAGTATATCTCCATCAGGTAAATTCAGATCTAAAACAACAATTAAAAATTTGTAAATAATCTTGAGTTAGTAGAATATTGCATTAAAAACATTATTTGAATTCAGATAATTGTAAAAGTAAAGGTGGAATTAAGAAATAGGTTGTACTGTGGCTGATGGAGACAGTGCTTTCCACAAACAGATATCCTTTATCTCATCTTTACCTTTGTTTATTTCGACAATGTCCCGTTCGTCACCCAGTTCTTAAAAAACAAAAGAAGAAGAAAACACACATATAGAGTGAATGAACAAGTACAGAAACTTGCTAAATACCTAAAGAAACAAAGAGAGCATGAATGTATAATGGCAGTGCATTACCATGCTAGTATTAAGACAATGTAATGTAATGACAAAACATAATTGTAATAATAATCATGTCTTCCTCCAGGTAAACTGAGGTATGTGTGCATCTAAAATCTGTAAAGGCCAATGCACACGGCGGCGATTTTGTCGCACCGCCGAATTCGATTCCATTGTTTTGAATGAGACAATGCACACGGCGTGTGATGCGATTTTGTCGCACCGCCGAATTCGATTCCATTGTTTTGAATGAGACAATGCACACGGCGTGCGATGCGATTTTGTCGCACGACAACATTCGATTCTCCATTCACACCCACTCACTTCGGTGGTGTGAATTGAGAATCGAATGTTGTCATGCGACAAAATCGCACCCCGTGTGCACTGGCCTTTACACCACTGTCACCAGATGTTTCTAATACATCCCAAACAACTTTTGTTTGCAAAAACGTACCCTTGATCTTTGGTGGTCCCTGAAGACAAATAAAACAACATATTTTTTTGTTTAAAAGTCATTACTTACTTACTAATAAATATGATTTTCATTTTGTACAATGTCCTTGTGATCTCAAAGAAAAAATATTCAAATACTCACTGCCGTCTGAGCTTTTTGGACATGTATTACCTGGAATTGTCATCAGCAAGAATCAATGATGCACGACCAAACACAATTTAAATCTGGACGCATTTGATTTCTGACTTTCTATCCCTGTCTGTGTCACATGTTTGTATTATTCGGTTGGTGGTGGTGGGGGTTGGGGGGGTGGTGGGGGTTGGGGGGTGGAGAGAGGTGTGGGGGGTAGAGGGATAGCTGGATACAATCAAAATGTATTCACCAAACTGTTGTATTGTCTAGAAGTTGTCGATAACTGTTGTATTGTCTATAACTTGACGATGTTGTTATAATAAAAAGAAAGGAAAAAAAAAGATTGAAAAAAAAAACATAGAACAATTTCATACTCTTACCGACGAGAGACAGCCAGAGACAGCCAGGCTCACCACCAGAAAGGTAGAGATAAACATTCTCTTCAGGTGTTCTTGGAAGGGTCAGGCACCTTAATAACAAAGAACAATAAGCAAAGAAAGATACAATATAAGACACAAGAAGAAATATTAATGCATTTCATCCCTCAAAATCATATCCTCTTGACATTGCACAAAATAGATCCAAGATCCAAAATACTTTTGTGCAAGAATAAATCTTTCAAATTATATTGCACAAGTATCAAATCATCAAAACTTCCTCAAACTTTAATACACTACACATAATCCATAACACTGTCCATACCTGTATCCACATCCAAATCTGTACACTATACATAACACTGTAATTGCTAAATGCTACAGCACTATAAACCACATTAGAGGAACAATTGGACAACTTTTACCTGAGATATCCAGATGTTGGATGGGAACACGTCTTCATCACCTGAGCCTGAGCAGATACTAGTACTATGGAGCGCTTTGTTTATAAACAGTATCGAGCGCAGCCTTGAATTCCTTGAATTATTATTATGGACACCCATAACTGAATAAACCGGTTCCAAGCAGCGTTCTAAGCATGACACAGCATTGAGACACTTGATTGGTTGGCGGGCGTTAGCCTCGGGGTTCGAGAGACTGGCCAGGTCGCTGGTTCGACCCCCAGATCTCTGTTCTTCCTGGGGGGAGATGTGTGCACAAACTACATTTAGTTTTCTTAGTACTTGTGCTCTGTTCAATGTCAATAAAGTTTAATCTTAATCTCTTAATCTTGTATTTCCTCAACCTGCACCAGGAAATGTTTTATCTTTTTTCTGAAATGTACTGTAACATTGCTTAACAGGAAGAGACTATGAATGAATGAATGAATGAAAACCTTTATTGTTTAATTTTGTTGGCAAACAGCTTAGTTAGGGCAGACAGAAAACATTCAATAAATAAATAAATAAAACAGTGCAGGCTCAATAAGTAAAAAGTGCAAGATAAAGTGCTCAAGTGCATGTAGTCCAAGTAGCAGTCTTAACGGCCTCTCAGCTCCAGGTCTCCCCCACCCTGCAGGGCCTGGTTGTAGAGTCGGAGTGCAGCTGGAACAAAGGACTGTCCAAATCTTTTTGTACTTTGACAGGGGGAGAACAAATCTGTGGCTGATCTGTGGCTACATCCACTGTTTCCCTGAGAATGTATTCAGCCAATAATATATTGTCCATGACTGTATGTCAACACACTTGTTATGTCCACTGACAGAGCGTCAGTGACGCACAAATCTCGCCAACCCAAAATATGGGCTTCATCAACAGCATGTTTGCATGTGGCGAACCGTACAAAAGAGAAGTTTGAGCCTAGACCTTTCTTTGTTCAATTCTATGACAAAACGTATTCCAGTTACACAATAAATACTCAATGTATACAGTAACCTGAAAGACTGTGTCAGACATGTTGTGCCTAATGGTTCTCCTGTGTGTGAGCTGTCATGGCCTATGAGGGGCATGAAACAACACCTATGATGAGAGAAAGTTATTTTTTCTGTTTTTATTGTGACAGAGACAGTAGAGATTTAGACAGGAAGGATGGGTGACAGAGAGAGAACATGCAGGACATGTCCGCGGCCGGAATCGAACCGGGAACCCTGCGGTTACATGGTCAGCGCTTAGTCCGCTACGCCACCTAAGCGCCCCCTACAATGAGAGAAAGGGTGAAAACAGGCTCACTCACAAAAAGTAGTTGATGGATTATTTATTTGGTTTATGGTTATATTTCTGAGGCTACCTGTTGTTGCAGTGACAGCACTGATGAAACCTTTGAGTGAGATGATGCATTTATGTTTCAGTCGTACAGTATGTATTAAAGGCGACAATATATGTGTAATGTAACGTGTATGTTACGGTACATGTGGGAATACGGTACATGTGGGAAAACTAGGGTTAGGGTTAGGATTAGGGTTAGGGGTAGGGTTAGACATGCCAGCATGTACCAAGTCGACGTAGCACCTAACCCTAGTTTTCCCACATGTACCGTATTCCCACATGTACCGTAACATGTATACAAAATGACGTTATACTGTTGTCTACCAACGAATGTGGTCCCGTAGTACTGCTGTATATCCAGTATGTACCCTATAGCTCTACCAATAGTTCATCAACATTTTAGTTCTGTAATTGAGGTTATACTTTATTAAAAGTCTGCAATTTGCGTGGTGTTTACCATAAAACGTACATGATAAAATGGTAATTACACAATAATAACATACTCTTTACATTCTAGTTTTATTGGGATTAAGTGAAAAAAGCACCACTACAGTATATAAACCCACTTCTAACAATCAACAATTATATTTAGTCCTTTGAGAAAATACAACTTTACCACACAATTTCCCCCTCAAAAAACAGGTACGCTGACACAGCTAAACGTGTGGGTAACGGCCCAAAAAGATTTGCCAAAATCCCCTATATTCTTCTGTTGGTATTCACTCTCGTTTTGAGTTGCTTGGTGGATTGGATGATTGCACTCTCCCACAGTAATAAGGAAAAAACAACACATATTGGCCATTTTTACACTTTATACATTTTACACTGTCAGGGACCTCAGTAGCGTGTGGAAGATCCATACGCAGTCACAACAGCTTGGCACCTCCTCCTCATGCTGGTCACCAGCCTGGTCACCAGCCTGGTCACACACTGCTGTGGGACGGCATTCCATTCCTCAACCAGGATTTGCCGCAAGTCAGCCAACATGGTTGCGTTGGTCACTCTGGCACGTACAGCACGCCCAAGCTGATCCCACAAGTGTTCAATTGGGTTGAGGTCTGGACTCACGGCAGGCCATTCCACCCTCTCCACTCCCAAATTCTGGAGGTGCTCTGTGATGATCCTGGCTCTGTGGGGGCGAGCGTTGTCATCCTGGAGGATGGAGTTAGGTCCCAGATTCTGGAGATATGGGATCGCCACTGGCTCCAGAATATCATTCCTGTCAATTAGGTGCCATTCAGGTGCCAGTCACACACCTGTGACTGGCATACACCTGCCAGCACTTGAAGCTCAAAACGAGAGTGAATACCAACAGAAGAATATTGCAGGGGATTTTGGCAAAAGAATTTGGGCCGCTACCCACACGTTTAGCTGTGTTGCTCATTCCACGAATGCATGATCCTTACAAGTTGTACCTCGTTGTAAAGGTGACTAATTAGGCTTTCCAACGATATAAAATACAATACCAATTGGTATTATTAAAGGGGAGGAAGAATCGACTGAAATAACGTTTCCAAACTGTTTTTGAGGAGTTTATATATACTGTATACCGTATATATATATATATATGGTAAATATATATATAAACCCCTAAAAAAAAGTTCGGAAACGTTATTTCAGTCGATTCTTCCTCCCCTTTAATAATACCAATTGGTATTGTATTTTATAGCGCTGATTAGTCACCTTTACAATGAGGTACAACTTGTAAGGATCATGCATTCGTGGAATGAGTAACACAGCTGAACGTGTGGGTATAGCGGCCCCCCAAAAAATTGCCAAAATCCCCTGCAATATTCTTCTGTTGGTATTCATTCTTGTTTTGAGCTTCAAGTGCTGGCAGGTGTATGTCAGTCACAGGTATGTGACTCGCACCTGATTGGCACCTAATTCACAAGAATGATATTCTGGGGCCAGTGGCGATCCCATATCTCCAGAATCTGGGACCCCAAAAAATAAAAAAAATATTGAAGTTAGTGATTATGTGAGAGTGATGGCAAGCTGTATAAACATGACCACTCACTCTCCTACGTCTACTGTAGTAGTATTCTCATGATTACAAGGAAGAACTGACACACAATGAGACAAGACAAATACAGTACAACATTATGTTCAGTACAACAGGCTCACAGGTTATTTAACACTGTACTATTTTTGTTCTCTAACATTTCAACAGATGCTTCAGTACGCTTGTCTAAAGATATGCTCATTATGTAACCTTTACTCTGCTAATAATAACTGCGTCATCCTATAGATATCACTCAACTGTTCCATCAGTGCTGTCACTGCAACAAAAGTACCCCTAGGAAACTATTGTCACCATAGACAACCCATCAACTACTTTTTGTGAGTGAGGCCTTTCTCTCTAATCACAGGTGCTGTTTCCTGAATCCTGCTCTCACCTCATACTAGGACATCTCACAGAAATATGTACCGGACGGTGTCTTAGCAGAGTCATTATCTGTCCTCTTGCATGGTGGAATGAGTGTAGCACAAAGGATACAGGAATTTGAGAAATCTGTCTTTTTTATTTTTGAAAGAACAATCTCTAAGAGACCGGCATAATAGAAAAGACTGAGACTTGACAAACTGGAAGCTCAAAGCCGACAGATCAATGAAAGCACTGGACCTGGGGGGTATTCCATCGACGTGGCAGTTACGTTCACACGTGTGTCCTTGTTGTGTTTTCCCTCCCTTCTGTTTTTCCCTCTCTATCATTTCTACATCCAGGGGGGTGTTCCACGTATGTTGATTAGTATATTCGCGATTAAAAGGAAAGCCTGGTTCAGGCCCCCAATTGAAATAAGCCAGTGGCTTTCTTGGGTTTTTATCCTGTTAGTTGACCTTGTATGTAATATGTACTTTCATGTACCTACTTCTGCAAATCTTCTAATAAAGTTTTCAATCAATCAATCAATCAAGGCAACTCTCGATTGGGATTAAAGCCTCAAGTGATTCCTCGAATTAGAATCGGCCTTGTGTCATCAATGTTCACGCAAGTCCGGTTGGGAAATTCTCAATTTGGGCGCGTGCCCGCAGTTAGAAGGAGCCCAGAAGAGCCGATTGTTGAAAAGAAGGAAAATGACAGTGTCAAGTAAAAGACGGCAATACTGCCGCAATTAACAAGACGAGGGAAATGGTTTGGCAAGAAATTGTTGGCCGTGTAGGTCATACTAGCCCCTACTTGTTGTTTTATGTTCATTTTTTCATAAATGAACATTCACTACTGTGGTGATATTAACAGCAGGCTACAGACTATCAGATCATCAGGATGGCAGAGTGATATTAGCCACTGCCATCAGATCATAGTGTTGTTTGGAGACAGAGGTCTGAATCCCACTTCTGACTTACACTTTTTACTGCATTTCGTTGTCTGATGCTTGTACTCTGCAATAACAATAAAGTTGAATCTAATCTAAAAATGTATGTTTAAAATGATGGTGTAGACTAATTTACAAGATGGAACCTTTTGTATTTTATTAATTACTAACTCAAAAATGTCAACATTTTAAAAATAACACCACACAGGCATTAATAAACACCTAATGGATCAGATTATGTAAAAAAACTCAATTTTGACAAAAATGGAAATAGAACCTTATAATTCTAACGTCACAAGTCGCTAAAGGAAAATCCAGGCTTATTCTGAAGTGTCGTGAGAGTTATAAGATAAGGAAAATAAGGCTGGATTTTACTTTAGCGGCGTTGATGGAATACCCCCCTGGAATGGTAACTCTATATCAGTGTTGGTTGGTAGTATTTGTCAAGTGACCTTAGTGCCTGCAATGTTTCAGTTTTATCTGAGAGATTTTATGAAACAGCACCTACACATAACACCACCACCAACACCACCACCAACAACAACAACGACAACAACAACAACAACAACAACAACAACAACATCGCTCTACATTCAAAATGATGTTAACATTTTATTTGAATAGTCCGTCTATACTGTAGATGCTCATAGGTCTAGGTAGGAGAACCATTAGGCATAACATGTTAATGATTGACACAGTCTTACTTGACTGCATGACTGCAATACGTTTTGTCATAATAATAGGGTTGAACAAAGAAATGTGTGGCCTCAAACTTCTCTTTCTTATACAATCTGGGTGGGGAATCACAGAAGTGCTCAAGTGCAACTGATGAGGAGTCATCCCCACCCATGGGTAGAGCTTCGGGTAATGATGATGGATGAGTTGAGACAAAGAATGATACATGCCAGAATGAACAGAACGAAGGGAATAGCTTGTTCTCTTTTTCTTAGTCCTGGCTTTGTGAGTACTGTATGAATGGCCGTGTGGTCATCTCTCTCCCTCCCTCCCTCCCTCCCTCCCTCCCTCTCTCTATCTACAATTTACCATTGAGGGTAGAATGTAACATATGGAGTATTTGAATTGTAATACATGTATACGTTTACAGTATTATTAAAGCCTCATTTGATTCATCCTATTTGAACATTCTTGCACTACTAATCAGCACAGACTCATCAATCCTTTGCACATGGTGTTAATTACTTTACTTGGAGTCAGATGATTCATATTAAGATGTGCTTTGCTGTTAATAATGCATACAACCTTCACAAGGTAACTGCCATCCCAAACAAGGCCTACAATATTATATATATATACTGTATATATATATTGTCAATTATTCCTAATTGTGACAATTATTTCAATTTCCCTTTAGGATTACGTTGAACATAGTTTAAATTAAACCAAAAAAGTGATGAGGGTGCTAGTGGTAGACATAGTATGTGGACAGCGAATACAAATATGAGATTAAACATTCAAACATATCCCCGGAATATCTACACTGTACATTCAACGTCTCGTCATTTATTGATCAATGGAAAATGAATTTAAAAATATATAAAGTATAACGTTTTGGCGTGAGAATGAGAGCGTGAGTGCAGCGTGAGTGTGAGACTGAAGGTGAAAGCTTGTGTCAAGCGTGACAGTTGACAACTCTGCCCATCTTTTTAGATTTACACCTGAGCTCACCTAATTCCACCTGAGCTCCTCCTCCAGACCTCCCTCCTCCTCCTCCAGACCTCCCTCCTCCTCCTCCTCCCCACCTCCCTCCTCCTCCTCCAGACCTCCCTCCTCCTCCTCCCTCCTCTTCCTCCAGACCTCCTTCTTCCTCCTCCAGACCTCCCTCCTCCTCCTCCCTCCTCCTCCTCCAGACCTCCCTCCTCCCTCCTCCTCCTCTCTCCTCCTCCTCCCTCCTCCTCCTCCTCCAGACCTCCCTCCTCCTCCTCCAGACCTCCCTCCTCCTCCTCCAGACCTCCCTCCTCCTCCTCCTCCTCCAGACCTCCCTCCTCCCTCCTCCAGACCTCCCTCCTCCTCCTCCTCTCTCCTCCTCCTCCCTCTCCTCCCTCCTCCAGACCTCCCTCCTCCTCCTCCAGACCTCCCTCCTCCTCCTCCTCCTCCAGACCTCCCTCCTCCTGCTCCAGACCTCCCTCCTCCCTCCTCCAGACCTCCCTCCTCCTCCTCCTCCTCCAGACCTCCCTCCTCCTCCTCCCTCCTCCAGACCTCCCTCCTCCTCCTCCAGACCTCCCTCCTCCTCCTCCCTCCTCCAGACCTCCCTCCTCCTCCCTCCTCCAGACCTCCCTCCTCCTCCTCCCTCCTCCAGACCTCCCTCCTCCTCCTCCCTCCTCCTCCTCTCTCCTCCTCCCTCCTCCTCCTCCTCCAGACCTCCTCCCTCCTCCTCTCTCCTCCCTCCTCCTCCTCCTAGCACGTCCCAACATCCCCACTTGTAATGAACATAAAATCGAACAATACGTTTTCAAGTGCGCTTGTGGCAGTTATTTTTATAGTAAGTAATACTTGCAATGATTGTGTGATTGTGATGGGTTAGGGTTGTGTTGCGTTTACTTTAGACAAATGTACTTATTATAAATCTGGATTTATTGAGCATTTGCTCAATGTGACAGGCTCTGATGAAAAAGTCCCCAAGTAGGGCAAGGTCATTTTTCTGTGTTTTCCAGAATGAAAAACATGTTGTAAGCTTAATGATGTGTCATACATTGAAAATCTGAAAAAAGTTATGCGTATGTATGTAGATGTAGATATACCCCAAATCAATGAACAGAGAAATTCACCCTCAAGGTTTTCTGACACTTTCCACAGGGAAGTAATGGGTGGGAGCTCCCAACCACTCCCCTCATTATCACCTGTCAGTGGGGTTGCCAGGTAACCCTCAGGAAACAAACTTGCAGGGCTGACATAAATGGTTTGCATAAATTGCTAAATAATAATAATTCGAGATTCATAATTTTTTATTGCCAGGTGTGCCAAAAGTTTATTACATCCTGGTAAAATGTTTTGCCTTATAGCCTATACAAATGAGAGAAATTCCAGTGAAATATAAATATAAAACTGTTGGTTATAATATTGAGTGGGTTCTTCATCGCTTAAAAAACTGCGATCGATTGCGAGGTTTCACAATTCCCGACATGCGGACCTTTACACCAAGCCGTGACACATATACTTCAAATGTAATGTGATGTAGATTATTTGTATTGGACATTTTGTGAGATAAATGAATGCTGAGTTAAACAGTTTTATTTATACATTGTCATACATACTTGTCCTTTATTGCTATAGACAGGGGTGCACATAACTTTTTGGGGCCAGTGCTCAGAGGAGCACCTAGGGATGCTGCTTGGTGCTCCCCGAGCTCGCGAGTCACGACCCGTCCCACAGGATGGATAAAAAAGGGATACATGGATAACTTATATTAGCAAAACGACATTTATTCATAAATAAAGATGAACGAACAAATGATTGTGTGCAAAACAAAAGAAACAAATGCAAAATCAAATGACTGCTCTTTAAGCATGAAAGTCTGTCAGACTCCTTTAAACACAATGAAATCAACTGACATCTCTTTAAGCACTAACTGAATGTCTGTTCTTTAAACACAATGAAATCAACTGACATCTCTTTAAGCACTGCTCTGTTCTGTAAACACTGAAATCAACTTTTCAACAAAAAGTTACAGCCTAAGCATTTACTTATGCTACAAGCTTAATCATCATCACTGCTCTCTTGACTGCTGTTAATACTGTCCTCAATTTCAACCATGGTAGAGGATGTTGTAGGGCCTACAATGTAGGTTATCACTTTAAATAGCTCATTATTTTGATTGTGCAACAAAGTAGTTTTTTTTTCTTCTAATATAATTCCCAACCATATCCTGGGTCAGGATTGGGGACTGAATTTTCACGTGTCGGCGTGATAACCGTGCGATACGCGATACGCGGAATGAAAGTACAAGTTACGATACTTTCCGAATGTTTTCGTGAGGGGAGTCGCCGTGGTCGTCGTCGGTCGACTGTTCGTCGGGCCTTCGGCTGAGGGGACGGCAAATAGTTACTTAGTGGGGCTTGCAGTGATGCAGCAGTCAGCAGTCAGCAGTTGGATTTTGAGGAAGTAAATTCCTCTCCCAGCGCTTCCAGCTGTTGGTGCGCAAGAGCGCTTTCATGCCGCTGATCTGCTGCGCAGCATGCATTTTGGCGACGCATGCGCACTGGCGCACCAGTTATGTGCACCCCTGGCTATAGAGCTACATTTACTGTAAGGTTAGTGACCCTTTGACATCATCACCCTATCCCTGGCAACAGTCAAATTATATCATATTCCTTGTCTCAGAGCTCCCTCTTGTGTAATTCTTCTGACTAGAAGGTTGACCCAAATAGTAAGTTATTTTAGGACTTTTAACAATGCTGTACATCCAGTCTTTTCCACATCAAGTACATTCACATGTGTCGTGTGATGCTCTCTGTCTGTTTTTACATCTCTCTAGTCTTTGGGTATCCATACAGGAAATGGACTTTTGTGCTACAGTATGTAGGCTTGGCTTGGCCAATCCTGGCTTCTCGGTGGTCCCCCTCTCTCTCTGCCCCCAGAAATCACAGTATAGGAGAGTCTCTGAATCCGGTTGTAAAGGTCAGTCTATGTCCCGGTGTGTCTTTGTGTCGGCCGGTCCAAGCGGTGCCCCGGTGAGGAGGCTCGATGTGGTCCGAGGCCGTCTAGCCGATGGTGACGCTGAATCCACACTGGAACTTGTTCTTGCGTTGGTCGAGGAAGGCCCCCAGAGCCAGGGAGAGGGGCAGAGGGACTAGCTTCTTCTCCAGGATCGCCCCCACCACCCACTTACTGTCTACCGAGCCTGGAGGACAGACAGGGTGGGAGAGTTATAGGGAGGGAGGGAGGGAAGGGGGGAGAGAGTCGATTCATAACGGTGATAGTCTATGTGTCCTCTAGTTGAACAGTGATAGAATGATTTGTTCATGATGAATGGTTGTGTGTGTGTGTGTGTGTGTGTGTGTGTGTGTGTGAGTCTGTGTGAGTCTGTGTGTGTGTGTGTGTGTGTGTGTGTGTCTGTGTGAGTCTGTGTGTGTCTGTGTGAGTCTGTGTGAGTCTGTATGTGTGTGTGTGTGTGTGTCTGTATGTGTGTGTGTGTGTGTCTGTATGTGTGTGTGTGAGTCTTTGTGTGTCTGTATGTGTGTACGGCCAGTCTGTAAAGTGATACACTTTACCTTTAAAGAGCAGGTTGGCTTTGGGCAGGTCCAGCTGGTAGCCAAACGATGCACTTGTCTCCTCCATCTGTGAGCTGGCCTCAAACTCCACCCCTACCTGCAGCTGAGAGGGGAGAGGAGGGGCGGAGGTTACACAGGTTGTATGTACATCAACGTTAGATAAGCAGTGGACTATATCTGTCTATATCTTTTGGGATAGCCCTATAAACATATCCTTAGGCACTTAGCATATATCGTTGCATTCATATCTAGATATTTTCGAAGATATTTGCTTTCAATGTTAATCTTAACTTGCTCTTAACCAGTAATGGGAAAGGGGTGGGTGGATGGGAGGGGGGTTTGGGGGGTGAATTGCACGTTTAAATTGTATCTTGATGTACTTCTGTATAAAAAGGAAAATCTTCCAAAAAAGAAAAAAAAGAAAAAAAAAAAGATAAGCAGTGGATCTTGACGTGAGCATGGTACTAACAAGGTTAGTTTAAAAAAAAATGAGAAAAGTGAGAGGTGCGCACGTCCTCTGCAGAGTCACAGAGAGGTTAAGGTATAGACAAATGTCCTACATTTCCTACATTTCCAGTTGGTCCCCTTTAAGCCTTTCAGTAGGTTGTTTGTCTGTTAGCTGTGAATGCTTAATCGGAGCGGTCCCCCTGGTCAAGGACGCGGGAAGGGGGGTGCTGAGGGTGCTGCAGCACCCCCTAGCGGCAGGCAGAAGGAGCTCCTCCTGCCTGAATTTAAAAAATAAAAATATTATTCAAACAATAAGTTAAAACAATATAATAACTATTGTTGCTTTTGGGAATAAAAATAAATGTGTTTTTTGTAATAAATGTAAAAATGTGTTTGTTAGTTTTAATGTTAGTGATCACATGGTCATATCTTGCTAGGGAATCTCTGAGTTCTTTAGCAAAAATGCTAAATCAGCCAGAACAATTGAAGTGGAGTTGGAAGAAGATGCTGATGCAGTTGCTTGCTTCGCTTAACAACACTCCCATTAATGCTCTACTGTCGGACGTTGTTGAGAAAGAGCAACAGACGGCCAGAAACGTATTAGAACTGATATTCAGATCCATCCGATTCTTCGGCAGCGAAGGGCTTCCGTTAAGAGGCAATAACAATCGACATGGAGTGCTGTCTGTAATAATGGTCAACATCATGTTTGTGGACATTGTGGGACACTGTGAGCTGAGTGGAAATTACTGTAAATTCCAACACATTGTTGGTAAAATATTTAACGTTACGTTGTTGTAGTGTGTGGGTGCGTGCGTGCTTAACTATTATTGCCCGTGCATTGGGGCCCGTCGTTATGCCACTGTGTGCGTGTGAGCGAACGAGCAATCAGCGAGAGGGAGGGAGGGAGGGAGAGAAATCGTTATAATTTTTTCCCTGGCAATTTTTTCCCCTGTAGCGTATATAGACAGCACCTCAGCACCCCCAGTCAAAATACCTTCCCGCGTGCCTGCCCCTGGTGGGTGCTTTTTGTTGGGAAATATACAAGGTGAGCTAGCAACTATTGAGGCTCAAGGTGTGCTTGCAGGAAAAGTACCTGATCGTTGGCTCTGTGGTAGTATGTTGCATGGGCACCAGATCCTCCCAGAGTCAGTGTGGCAACATAGTTATTGCCTGGAGGGAAACAAGAGGGAGAGAATTAAGCTACACTCACAGTGTGTATGGATGGAATCTCACTGGTAAAACCATTTTGGCAATACAAATAAATTGACTTTAAAAACCTTCTCTTTCAACCTTGTGCTAAAACAGCAACATTCTTAGTCTTAGTCTTAGTAAAGGGCCGGTCCTAGGCATTTAGGTGCCCTAGGCGAGAGTATGATTTGATGCCCCCCCCCCCCTCCCCC
>NC_137680.1:2137156-2159656 GCF_963989245.1 Nansenia antarctica | reverse complement strand
TACGCCGTAGAATTTACGCAGAAGTATAAATTGGGCTTAACCATCACCATCATCATGACAGTGCCTCTGTTTTTCTGGGGGTTTTCCTGTTTTGCTGTTATGTACTCTAACCAAATACTCCTATATGTGACGTCAGCTGGTGAAACCGGGAACAAGTCGGCAACCAATCAAATTGTTTGACAGACTTTTATTCTGAACATTTTAAATAAACGTCAACGTTGTTAAAAATCATTGACAGACTTGCTAGTCAAGCCAAACTATTGCAATGCAATGGATTCAGTGAGTAATAAAGTGCACTTTACAGTATAGATTGCTGTAAATACTGCTACTTATCACTGCAATATAATTGCTATTTGTTGCACTTCTGGTTAGACGCACAATCATTTTGTTGCATTGTCTTGTACTATGTAAATGACAATAAAGTGAATCTAATCTAATCTACGGTAATCTAATCTAATCTAATCCCTACTACTAGTTAACTATAACACTACTTTACATTGTTAGCAGGCTCACAAAACAAGCTGTGTTAGTTGACTAGCGAGTGTGCTTTGTTGGCTCAAGTGAGATTTTATGTCACAAGATGATCTTACCAGATCCGACAAGGACATCTGGGTTGCCAAGGGTTACGGCAGAGGTGAAGTCATCGCCGCGGTATTCCATGTCACACTGCCAGTTCACAAACTTGTGCTGCTGGGTCTAGAACACACAAACAACGCATATACAATGACTTTTCAAAAACAGTTTTTTCCCCTCTGCTATAAGGACTCTCAACACCTGACTCACTGCACGTTAACCCTGCCAGACGTACTGCACTTTATAAATTGTAAATATTGACTATGTTCTTGTCTTGTGGTTATGTATGTACATGTCCATGTGATAGTTATGTGCAATGTGTGTATGTTTTTTGACACTGCTGTATTGAGCTGTACCGAAAACAAATTCCACCGACCTAGGTCGTGTGGTCATTAAACGATTCATTCATTCATTCATACTGTCATTGAATTGCATCGCGTTAAAAATAACATGGGAGCCTAACTGACTTTTCAAAACCTGTATCATGTCAATATTAAACCACTAGAGGTGATATGTGAGATCCTTGTTACCACCCCCCCCCCCCCCCCCCCCCCGCACTCTCTCGTCTACAGTCACCTACCTGGAGGGCTATTTTGGTGCGCACTGCACTGGTGAGCTGGTGGATAACCTGTGAGTTCAGACTGCCAGTTTCGTCCACGTCACCGACCATGACTGGGAAGGACTGGGAAGGTACAGCACATACAACATGACATTAGTCATCAACAGAATACTGGTGTTAGCGGGTCTGAGGGAAGCAGAGATAGTGACCTAGAGAGATAGTGGTGGCGCTAGTGGATAGTGAGTTGGACTTGTGATCGGAAGGTTGTGAGTTCAAATCCCACCTGAAACCACACCACTACTAGTGTGCCCTTGAGTAAGGCACTTAGCCCTCAGTTACTCCAGGGGGAATGTCCCTGTAATTCGTAATTGTAAATCGCTTTGGATTAAAAGCGTCTGCTAAATGGCAAAATTATACAAAAATTAAGCAGATGGGGGTATCTAATACAGTGATTGCCTTCCGATTAGCCATATACAGTACATTTCTTTCAGGTCAGCATCAAAGGGTTATGATGAGCTAGGGACAAGAAGCTATTGGTTGTGTTTGGTTGTGTTTGGTTGCTAATGGTTGTGTTCGCCCATGAGAATCACCTCAGCAGGGCCAGTCTGCTTGCTGCCCACATAGGTGGCCCCAAACCGGTACCCAGAATCCCCCAGGGTGCTCAGAGAGACCGTATGGTTAACCTGCAGCACAGAGACAACAAACATAGTATCAGGGTATATACAGGAATATTGAGGTTAATTTCAATACCTTTCGAATACTTTTTAAAGACCTTGTCAATACTTTTCCAGACCTCACCGCCAATTCGAGCTGTAACCGTTTACATCAGTGACACCTTTAACTTAACAGTTAGTTTGCAATAGACTAGACCACATCATACAGCAGAATTTCCGGTTCATCTTTGTTTTTTAATAAAACTAATACATTCATGAACTTTTACTAAAAGTTTTTAGGACTCAAACTCTTTGGACAGAGTCTAATTCCGAAAAAATACCTACAAAATTCAAGACCTCATGAAATCGTGAAAAGACATTTCAAGACACCGAGGATACCCTGTAGTATACAGGTACAATGGCATTAATGACTCATGTTGGGGGGCCATGTAATGTGCTGTAGGACAATCGCCACCTTTGATTGGCCTGCAGCCAGAAACTGACCTGGAAGTGGTTGCTCAGGCCCTTGTTGACCAATAGTCGCACTCCTTGCATCTGCATGGGGAACACCTCTGAAACAAAGTAAAACAAATGCAACACATTGTGCCTTTATAACCCAGTTTTTAACACTCAAGTGCTGAGCAGAAGAAATGAGACACTAGAATGTCAGCAATGCTTCTGAATCGCTCCCTTGAGCTATTCGATCAGTACACAGCATGACATCATCAGACCACCTGTACCTTTACATTTACGGTGGCACTCTTCATAGGTGCCAGGGTTGGGGAGGGGACTCTCGTCCTGGCTGGGGGTGGAGGACGGAGAGACTGGGGGCATGACGAACCCTGGAGGAGGGACTGATATCAAACCAGGGGCCCCCCCCTGGCCAGCACTGTCCAGGGGGACAGGAGGCGGATTTGGGGCACTGGCAGCCAACACATTGCCCATACTGCACCAGGATGTGAGAGACAGAGAAAGGGTGAACTACTTGAGTGAATGTGTAAGGATCTAAAACAATCTTTCATTATGCCTAAAGCTGCAGGACAGTTCAGTTCGCTGGCTTATGCAAAAAAGTACAGTATGTACTCTAGTAGTTATACATAGTTATATCGTGAGGTTAGAATGATAAGGTTCTATCTCCGTTTAGGTCAGTTCAGAGATATTGAGCTTCAAAGTTTTTACATTCCATTATGTTTTGTGAGATGGAATCTTTGTATTTTATTAATTACTAACAAGAAAAATGTCAACATTTTTAAAATAACACCACACAGGCATTAATAAACACCTAATGGATCAGATTATGTAAAAAAACTCAATTTTGACAAAAATGGAGATAGAACCTTATAATTCTAACGTCACGATATATAGATCTATAGACTACACTAGGTCAAAGGTGTCGTGGCCATGCAGAGACCATCTCGTTCACCACATACTTGGTATAGAGAGTAATTGGGTCGCTTGTTACATTGTTACAAGTCACATTGTAGATAGAGAACTAGCTTTAGCGACAGTAGCTTGCAGAACTTGTGCACTGTCTATGCATGCATTAGATACCAATAACACATCATCACCATTAGCTATAGATACACGACGAGTCGCTCTTTTAAAATAATGGATTTTATATATCTATTATTCTTGAAATGACATGCATTATTACTCACGTTGACTGTCCCTGTGTGCAGAGGTAATGTTACACCGGCAAAGTTCAAAGACAACCTCCAGTGCTAACGTTCTGACCCCGCCCCCTCTTCTATACTAAGCCGCGGATTGGCTACTGGAAACACTAACTTCTTTACGATTAGTCAAGACGTTCAACTAGGACACGCCCCCCAAAGGGCTTTCTGAATCGGTTCATTCAATTGAATGACATTCCAAGGGTACTCGTGTCTTTGGACACTTTTAAACCAAATACTTTGGGGGTTTTGTATGCATCCTGAGCTTCTCAACCAATAACCTCTCTTCAGTACAGCCATAATAAAATAAAATAAAAGTCTAAGCGTAGTCACTAAGTAATTGTAGCTAGCTAAACAGACTAGAATTTGTCCCAATTGTAAACATGCCACATGCATTAATTCACACAAGAAACAACACTGGAATGGAGAATCAGCTGGACTTTATTTTATTCCACGGAGGCGCTGGCATTGACAATTTGCAGAAGAAAAAAAACTTGGCATCCATCCTCCAATCAAACGTTACATCTTCCCTCTGCTGACACGAAGACCAATGCAATGGGAATATCACTTTACCGAGACTTCAGTTTGGGACATAATAAAATGGTCAGCAATGGTTCACACGGCAACATCAGTTACCATTTACAAGTTGTCAACCTTACTCAATAACAACATGTAGAGGTCTACTGACGTCTCCATACGCCAAGCCCTGGAGTACCCCTGGTGATGCTGTTCAACTGTTCCATATAAATTAACACAAACATCTCACAGCGATCAAATCAAAGTCCCATTTTCGCTGTTCCAAGTAATGCCTCAATAGAGGATAACTGATTATGGAATCAGTTTTAACCAAACACAAGCATCGACAGCGGTACTCCAGAAGTAAGAGTTGGAGAAACAATCAGTATTCTTAAATTTTAGGAGGTCATTCTAGGGTTTAGCTGCATTACAATAGTCCCTTTTCTGCTGGTGGTGGACACCATGCTAAGGCCAGCCATCTTCTGAATCCCTGACAAGGATGAGACAAATCTATTTATGTTTGGCGCTATGGACGATGAAGACTGCGAAAAGTGATTTGCCAGTGACCCCTGTATGTATTTGGCGACATCTTCGTGATTTAGGGTAGAATACTGTGCTTTGGCCAAGGAGATAACTGCTACAACCTACCCTCATTAAAAAATCTCCCCCCCCCCGTCACATGATATAACACAGCTATAGGAAAGAGGGGAAAAACAGCAACTCTTTCAAAGTACAATTGTTTTCAGAAAAATAGGATGAGATGCAAGAGATTCCCCCACCTACAGATCTCCATTAACGAAACAAACGATTTCCTGTCTTACAGAGAAACAGGTTCACCTCTCCTGCTTCCTGGTGGATGTCTGGAAGCGCATACTGTAAATACTGAGGGGGGGGGGGGGGGGGGCTTCTATACAAACTGAGTCAGATTCTTGGAAGACGCAACAAAACTAAAAGACTGGATTGAGGCGAGGGTGGCGAAATAACTAATTCATAGAAGCTCTTTTAGAAACAAGAGCCTTCGACCTAGTTCCTTGTTTCCCCCGGACTAGAGACAAGACAAGACCTTCTCAGATCTACAGTATGAGCCAGGAGTGGTGGAGGTTTGATTAAGGCACTTGAGTGAGTGAACGAGAGGAAGTGTGAGAGCGACAGCAAAGTCAGGATTGATAGAACAAGATGGCTGGTTTCAGCGTGGCGCCCCAATGGGGGTTTGTGGGTCTGCACATCAAAATGAAATGCATGCTCTGTTGATGAAGGCCCATTTTCCCCACATGTCAGACTAACTCCCTTGTCACGATAAATCTGTTACCTTGAGAGTTATGGAACTATCTGGTGCTATAGCGGGGGCTTCAGAGGCCATAAAATACAAACAAATAAACATTCCGTAAACTGATCGACACTCGTCATCATTGGATCTGTGTGCTTCTTCAATGACAAAATCAACCGGAAGTGTCGCTAACATATGACCCGTACAGTCACCTTTAGGTAGTCACATTTACATGGACACTTTGAAACATGACTATTAAAAAGTAGTTTCTACATCTTTCAACATTGGTCTAGGGGCCCTCCATATAGCACCATGATAGCTATCAGACAGCAGTCAAAGCAGAGGGTCATTTTGGTTTCTGGAGTTTTAATCCATATTCTCTTTTTAAACATGTTCAGCTTTGGTTTCAATAGGTTTCGTTGCATGCCACCTACTCAGATAAATCGACAGAAAGTTGAACCTGACAAGTGGGATGGTGGGCCTTTTTCAACAGAGCACAAATGGTACCATGTAATGATCCATTGCAGTGACACACTGGCAGTATGGCACAATGCCAGATAAGAGGTTGATTGACAGTTGGCGGTTTGGGTGCGAGACGTGTTGCCTAGGCAACACACCTGCTGTAAACTATGCCAAATCCAAGCAAACCGACCACTGCTGTAAACTAAAAACAGAAATAAAAAATAAAAATAAAAACTGCAAGTTGCATTCCGATGACACTTAGTTGGAGGACAAAAGAATATTAAATCTGAAAGTAGTCCGTGTCTGTGTGCAGCAGAGGATGGGTGTGTTGAATGCCAGATGCCTCGTTCTCCTGAAAAAGAAACAAGCTCAAGTTAGAAAAAAATGTAATCAAATGTGTACAGGGTATATACAGGAATCTTGAGGTTAATTTGAAAGTGACAGTTGGATCTAAGTGACAGTTGGATCTAAGTGACAGTTGACACTAGAACAGCCGTGTCTATGTTACCTACTCAGGGTATATACAGGAATCTTGAGGTTAATTTCAATACCTTTCTAAGACTTTTTAAAGACCTTGTCAATATTTTTCCAGACCTCACCGCCACTTGGAGCTGTAACCGTTGACATCAGTGACGCCTTTAACTTAACAGTTTTAGTTTGCAATAGACTAGACCACTATCATACAACAGAATTTCCGGTTCATCTTAGTTTTTTAATAAAACTAATAAATTCACTAACTTTTACTAAAAGTTTTTAGGACTCAAATACCTACAAAATTCAAAACCTCATAAAATTGTGATAAGACTGGGCACATACACTTTATCAGGCTGCCCTCGAAAAGGAGGTACAGGACCCCGGCCGCTAAGACAAACAGACTGAAGAACTGCTTCTACCACAGGGCCGTCAAGGCCCTGAACACAGCAAAGACCTAAGTTCTGGGCCCAGGACAGTCTGGACGGATTGTATGGCAGCTGCTGGACTGAAAAAATCAGGTGTAGTGCTGAGGCACAAACATGTACATTTCAAGCCTGCAAACTGTGACACTTTAAATAACGTGAAAAAATACTATTGTGCAATATGACAACCCTAGTTGACTATCTGTGCAGTATAGTACAGTGGATTGTGTACAATGTACACAAAGCCTTTATTTATTTATGTAAACCAGCTCCTTACCTTCTTGTGATTTTATTCTTTTTCTAAAAGTGTTTTTTTTTTCCCTTTCCTAACACCAGGGGAGCCACCCCTCCTAAATTTCGTTGTTTGGTACCTGTACTGTAGCAATGACAATAAAGTCCATTCATTCATTCATTCATAATACTTAAGGGTCTTGATTTTCCCAAAATTGATTCATCAACTTTTAATACGTTTCAAGACACCGCGGATACCCTGAAACAGTACATATGAAACTGAACGTGTAGCAAAAACACAACATACCACAGCTACAGTATCATTCATATCCACCAGTCACAGTCAGTCAATAACACTCAGCAACAGTGCCTTTCTCAGAGAAATGACCATTGGCTCAGTGTCTGTTTGGCTAGTCAGTATCTCAGCTGGTGTCGATTGCTGTTCTGTTGCATGAGAGACTTACCTTGAAGTCCTGCAAAACCTCAGCTAATCTACCTAATGAAAGTTGGATGCCTCCTATCAGCACAACAGCAGGCACTGGTCTTTATTCTCCCCGCTTTTTGAACACACTGTCTTGTGTTTGTGTGTGTATAATTAGAGTCACACAGTTTTAGTCTGTATGAGAGTCTGTGAGAGTCTCCACACCGTGTCCCCGACTGTCTAAAAATACATAGCTTCAGGAACACTGGTCTGAGAGAAGTGGACTCAAAAGAAACAAAATAATAAAAGAAATGGAAACCTCACCGTTTACGCTGCGCTGTGTTCCCCGTGCCTGCCTCCTATCTCTTCGTCCTCGTCTGGGTCAGCAGAGTGGAACTCGGCCACGTACAGGCTCTTGTCAATGCTGCCGGGGATGGGCTTGATGTCGGTCACCAGCTGGTCCTCGATGGACTTCAGGTTGAAGCGGTCCTCCGAGGTGATGAGGTTGATGGCCAGACCCAGATGACCAAACCGCCCTGAAAAGGAGGAAAAGAGATTGTCATTACATAAAACGAGGTTGACAATTTATTCTATTCAAATCATCCCTCACTCAAAATGGCAGATCCAATTGATATAACGGAGCTCTACTCCAAGAGAGACCTGGCCAAAGAGCTTGAGTAGTCTACTAAATTCTAGTCTTGAGAGAAGCCTACATTTACATTTTAGGCATTGAGCAGACACCTTTATCCAAAGCAACTTAGTCATAGCAGGAAAAAGTAATCAATGCTCAGGCCAGGGGCCATTGGCAGCCATAATGCAAGAAGGAGGAAGCTATTTCTTTTTATCCCCCCCCCCCCCCCCACCGAACATCTGATTTGACAGTGGCAATAACCGCATTAAACACATGGAATAACTCATTGTGCCGCTAGTGGGAGCATTCCCAGGGTAAACCTCACGCACCTGATCTTCCAATGCGGTGAAGGTACGTCTCTGCATTTTTGGGGAAGTCAAAGTTGATGACCACGTTCACCGCTTGAATGTCAATTCCCCTGGTGAACAGATCTGAGTAGGAAAGAAAGAAAGAAGAAATCAATGTCAATCAACCGATCAACCGCTACAACATCTAGAATATACAAGTGTTTTTTATTATGCCAAATGTAAAATTGTATGATGCACGATATATTTTAATGTTTGATATTTGTAATTTACGTATGTTTTATATGTTAAATGTAATGTATGTTTTAAATGTGGACCCCCACTAAAAGTAGCTCATGCCTATGGGTATAGCTAATGGGGATCCTTCCAATAAATAAATACACCCATGACTCAAAACAGCTCACTCACCCGTGCAGACCAGGTTCCTGCACAGTCCGTTCCTGAAGTCGTGGAACACGCGGTTCCTGTACTCCTGCATCATCTTGGCATGGATGTAGAAGCAGGAGTATCCCAGCTGGGTGATCTTCTTGGCCAGGAGCTCCACTCTCTGGGTAGAGTTACAGAAGATGATCGACTGGTTGATCTGGAGCTATTGGGAGAACAAACAGAAGGACTTTTGAGACAAAATATTCATCATTAACTTGATGAAATCTCAAAATTGTTGGGAATTGTCTGATACTGAACGAGGTTAACCATTGCTTTAGACTGGATTTACCTGACCAAGTAAGTACCAAACTCAGGTCATTGGGGGCAACCCAAAAAACACATTAACCCAGCGGTTCTCAAACTTTGTGGTCGGGATTATGAGCCAATTCATCGTGTACCGGTGATATTTCTCAGAGACCACCTCTCATGGACTTTCAGGAGTCTGCAGACCCCACTTTCAGAACCTCGGCATTAGCCCATCAAACTAAAGCCTCCGCATGAGCCCCTGAGAACCAACCAATGTCTGCAGGTCTACGGTAAACCTATTCATCACCCGTGTGTGTAGACCAGTCTAAAGCACAACTAGCCATGCCGCCACACTCACTCTGGAGAAGAGGGTGTTGAGACAGTGGACTTTCTGCCTCTCTGTGACGTAGGCGTAGTACTGGGTGATGCCCTTCAGAGTCAGCTCGTCCATCAGGTTGATCTCGTAGGGCTTCTGAAGGTGCTTGGCCTGGAGGGAGAGAGAGAGGGGAAGCACAGGGGTGGGAAACAGATGTCAGTCACAACAGACCAATTAGTCGATAATAATCGCTTCCAAAGTGTCATCAGAATATTTGTTCGAAGCGCCTCTCTCATGGAGGTCTTCTTCTTCAGCAGACCCATGTAATGATCCGTTGCTGGCGCTCCAATGCTTTAAAAACGTTTTTGTTTTTTTTAAGTAATTTTTTCTGAGTGGGGCAGTTTTTTCCCCATTTTATTGACAGATATATAGTAGAGATTTAGACAGGAAGGATGGGTGAGAGAGAGAGGAGGGATGACATGCAGGATACGTCCCCGGCCGGAATCGAACCGGGGACCCTGCGGTTACATGGTCAACGCTTAACCCGCTACGCCACCTAAGCGCGCCTACAAATGCTTTTTAAGACCACTGGCTCAAGCTTGTTTGCTACCTGGGTGTTCTCACCGGGGGCTGCAAAGCCAGTGTTTATTGGCTCCAGACCCGTTTCCATACTATTGTTGGGGGCAACGAGAGGGGAACTGATAAGCTAATTATCATACTGCTTGTGTTGCAGACCGGACATTTTCCCCCCCAAACACATTTAAACATGATACAGAGAAGTTATCACAACTTCCTAATCTAATACATTTGTAAGACCTACCAACTCATATTTAAGGAAAGGGGAAAAGGAAGGAAAGAGATTCAAAGTTTGTCACTGCACAGAGAACAATGAAATAAATCTATGCTCTAGAGGGGGCATCTAGGCAAGGGGTCACAGCCATTATAGGCAACCCCGGAGCAATTAGAGGTGTAGTGCCTTGCTCAGAGACACTTCGGCACGATTCTGTGTTTTCCGTTTATCCCATATCGTCAGCGTCTTTGAGCCTCGGAAAAAAAAGAGCTATATAAATGTAATGAATTATTAATTAATCATGGCACATCCTCTCACCATGAACTTCTGCACGCTGCAGGGGAAGGTGGCAGAGTAGAGCAGGATCTGCCTGCCCTTGGCCAGGAAGCTGATGATGTCCTCAATCAGGACCACAAAGTCCTGGGACAGCAGCTTGTCCGCCTGGGGGGAGAGAGTGGGAATCAGGATAAAAATTTCTTAAGCCCAATGCACACAGCGTGCGATTTTGTCGCACCGGCGAATTCCTTTTGCATCTCAATGACACAATGCACACGGAGTGCGATGCGATATTGTCGCACGACAACATTCGATTCGCCATTCACATTCATTGGTGTGAATTGAGAATCGAATGTTGTCGTACGACAAAATCGCACGCTGTGTGCATTGACCTTTAGACTCAATTTGATTGGGAGCCTGTAAACACATTGGGTTGATATTCTAAGCAGCACAACACCATGTTTAATCCAAGAGCAGGTGGCAAAATGAGCTTCTGCGTTAGTAGTACATCCATTCACACTAAAAAAGCTACTTCGATTGGCCCCATGATTGATAATGAGAAGGATGGTATAAAATGACAAGCCTCACCTCATCCATCACCATCATCTGGACTCTATCCACTTTGGCCACGCCCTTCTTTATCAGGTCCAGGATCCTGCCTGGTGTAGCGATCACCACATGTACTGAGAGAGGGAGGGGGGAGCAAACAGGAAGTACATAAAGCCATACCATAAGGAGTTGTGCACAACTCGGGGAGACAAGACTACTGATCATCAACAACCACACTGCGTAGTTCAGGCAAAGTTCAATGACAGACTTGAGGCAAAGCAATTGGTATCCTTATAGCCATATTCAGTCAGGACACTTACAGTGGGGTGCAAAAATGAGGGCACCCCTAGTTTAAACATGGGTCGCAATTAATCTCCAAGTGATTGAAAGCAAACCTGAACACTAAGGGCCGGTTTCACAGACAAGGCTTAAGCCTAATCCTAGACGAAAAAGCATCTTCAATGGAGATTTTACATTGAAAGTGTGATTTAGTCCAGGACTAGGCTTAAGCCTTGTCTCTGAAACCGGCCCTAAATGGTACAAAGTTAAACATGACACCTTTCTGCAAATTTTTACGCAAACTACCCAATTCCACTGTCAGAAACATCAGAAAATTGAAAATAAATGGAATTGAAGTCAAGACTTGGAAGACCAAGAACATTTTCAGATAGAATGGCCCGACATCTGGTGAGAAATGTTCAAAAGAACCCACACATCACTGCAAAAGAGCTGCAAAAAAGAGTAGCAGACACCAGTCTAGTTGTTCACAGGACAATAATACAGCATACCTTAAACAACAAAGACCGACATGGCACAGTTGCCAGAAAAAAGCCTTTCCTACAACCTCAACACAAAATGAAGCGTCTGAAGTATGCAAAAGAAAACCTTGAGAAACCTGAAGCCTATTGGAACAAAGTGCTTCGGACTGACAAAACCAAAATTGAACTTTTTGGCTACAACCATAGAAGGTATGTTTGGAGAAAAAAGGGTGAAGCATTTGAAAAGAACGCTACCGTGCCAAATGTAAGCATGGAGGTGGGCCCATTATGCTTCGGGGTTGCGTAGCAGCTGGGGGCACAGGCAATATTGTGCAGGTGGAAGGAAGGATGGATTCCACCAAATATCAAGACATTCTAGAGGCTAATGTTCGAAGGTCAGTCCAGAAATGTAAGTTGGAGAGGTTGGGTATTCTAGCAAGACAATGACCCGAAGCATACCTCAAAATCAACCATGAAGTACCTCCAGGAAAGACAGATGATGATGGTTTTGGAATGGCTATCAGTCCCCAGACTTGAATATTATTAAAATCTGTGGAGAGATCTCAAACATGCCGTGCATGAAGGAAGGCCGAAGAATATTTCTGAGCTCGAGGTGTCCTGCCAGGAAGAATGGGGGAAAATTCCCCAAACAAGAATTGAAAGACTCTGGCTCTAGCTGGCTACAGGAAGCGTTTGCAAGCTTCTATAGTTGCGAGGGAGTTACAAAGTACCAGCAGGCAGCCTTCCCAAACTTTTGCACAAGGCCTTTTTCGTTGTTTTATCATTTTTAAAATGTAAAAAGTAAAAAATATATATATATATTGTAACTTGCTTTAAAATGTGATGAAATGTGTCATGTTTAACTTTGTACCATTTAGAGGTTAGGTTTGCTTCTTTTCACTTACATATTAATTGTAAAAGGCATTTTGACTAGGGGTGCCCACATTTTTGCACCCCACTGTATTTAATCAAAATGCATTTGAACTTGGGAGTAATCATATGGCCCCGCTCTGTATAGCATGATGTACGTATAGCTGACATGACGCATCACCCTCCCCCATAGGTAGGTCAGAGCAACTGAGCGGGTGGGGGCGTTGGAACGACAAACAAATGTTTCATAGCTATTCGGTTGTTAAGCCGTGACGTGTTTCCGGGTCCAAAGTTGGCTGAGGCGCTGTCTTCAAAATGCCTCAGTAATAATAATTCATTATATTTATATAGCGCTTTTCCGAGGCTCAAAGACGCTGACAAATATGGGAAAATTTGAAAGTGCTGTGTCCCTTGTATGAATAGATCCGAGTCTAAAAAACGACACTGGTACTCTGGTGGAGGGAATTTCTGGTTTGACCCGGAAATTGCTAAACGTCACGTTTGACGTCAGACTTAACAACCAAATTGGTGTCACACTGTTTAACCATGGTGGAGTGGTGCAAAATGGGGCTGCTTTAAGCTTCATCCCTGAACATGGCATGTCATGTCATGGCTGTTTTCATACATGTGAATCAGTGTGCAACACAACAATACAAATCCGTTTGTACCTGTCTCGTCCAGACGCATGATGTCATCCCTCAAGTTGGTGCCGCCCGTGGTGGCCATGACCTTGACCCCTCCCAGGTGCTTGGCAACCTGGATGCTGATCTGGCTCACCTGCAAGGCCAACTCTCTCGTGGGCACCATAACGATGGCTGGGGATGGAGGGGAGAACGGCAACCACATTAAAGCTCTGATGGAAATCAATGATCTACACTCAGTAGAGATGAATCTTGAAAGTGCTGGGGAGCTCCGTTTCAGTTATAGTGGATGAGCTCAGGCACATCATTCAATTTCATCCAACTTGCTAAACAGAATGTGGACCATCAGCATGCTGTTCCCTTGTGCCAGACGCATTTCAGCACAGAGTGTGTGTGGGTGTATGAATCTGCGCCATATGTCAGAGATTATGTGTCCTACCAATGCGTATTGGCTGTGCACCACAATTGTGTGTTTGCAATTTACAGGGGTGTTTTCACAAATAAGCTCACAACAAAAGTGACCAAATATAAAATAAACAGTCATTACTAGAAAAAAAACTGCAAAAGTGCAAAAAGGGGTTCATAAAAAAGGAAAAAGGTTAATCCTTTCTTGGACAAACATTTTGTGAATGCGCTACTACAGAACACAAGCCAGATGACATGGAACTGTGGCTAACTGTGTTGGATATCAGCTGCTCGGGTGAGACTCACCTTGAATGTAGTCCTTCTTCAGGTCTATCCTCTCCAGGAGAGGGATGAGGTAGGCGCCACTCTTCCCTGTGCCGTTCTTGGCCCGGGCCAGAATGTCTCTACCTGACAGAGCGATGGGGATGCTCTCCTCCTAAAGGACAGAGGGGTGGAGGGTAACACGAGAGTTAAGTTATGGTAGCTTGCCGCCATTGGTGTGTGAGTGTGTGTGTGAATGGGTGAATGAGAGGCCATTGTAAAGCACTTTAGATAAAGGCGCTATATAAGTGCAGTCCATTTACCAAAATCACATTGTAGGGCTTTGATGGAGCCGCCACTTTCAAATGACAACTTTATACCCTCTCGTCACAACCTACTTACCCTGTCCCCTACCACCCTCTCCTTCTGTCTTATCCTCCCTACCCTCTGTTGAATCCTTCTCCCTTCAATCCACTGACTCAGCATCCTCCACCCTCCTGTCCGCTCTCACCTCATCCTTTGACGCCCTCTGTCCACTAACCTTGAAGCCAGCACGATCCTCTCCACGTGCTCCCTGGCTCTCTGAAACACTACAAGCTTGTAGAATAGAGCTCAGGGCAGCTGAGAGGAAATGGAGAAAAAAACTGCCTCTCTGATGACCTAAACCTCTATCACTCTCCTCTCCAACTACACCTCCTCCGCATCAGCTGCTAAAGATGTTCCAAGATGGCCGTGCGCTTAGTCGCCGCAGCTCGGGGGGCAACCACACTGGTGTTTCATTGTGTTTTTAAGAACATTTGTATGTTCACTTTTTTTTTAGTACTTATAGGGAACAGTTATGTATATAGTACCTACAGCAGGCTCGACTTATTAGAAGTCGGCACGCAAAACGACAAGATAGTAACGGCGGATTTCCTGGAGAAATACAGCATTGACAAGGACATCGCCAGGCTAGCGGGAGAGCACTGGTTCACAGTCCCCTCCCTGAGGCGGAAACGCCGGCGGCGAGATCGTAAGAAAAGGCGAGGCCGCCGGGGAGGCCTGCTAGCAAGGCTGAGGAGAAGCCCAAACAAACCAGCTTTCCAAGATCTCCAGGGACCCGACCCACCCTGGGCACGTACACTTTGTCAAGCTGCCCTCGAACAGGAGGTACAGAACCCCGGCCGCTAAGACAAACAGACTGAAGGACTGCTTCTACCACAGGGCCGTCAAGGCCCTGAACACAGAAAAGGTCTAAGTTCTGGGCCCAGGACAGTCCGGACGGATTGTATGGCAGCTAGTGCTGAGGCACAAACATGTACATTTTCAAGCCTGCAAACTGTGACACTTTAAAATAATGTGAAAAAATACCTTTGTGCAATATGACAACCCTAGTTGACTATCTGTGCAGTATAGTACAGTGGATTGTGTACATAGCCTTTATTGATGTAAACCAGCTCCTTACCTTCTTGTGATTCTATGCTTTTATGCTTTTTCTAAAAAAAAAAAAAAAATCCCTTTCCTAACACCAGGGGAGCCACCCCTCCTAAATTTCGTTGTTTGGTACCTGTACTGTAGCAATGACAAATAAAGTCCATTCCATTCCATAAAGCATCCTACTATCATTCCAAAATACATTCTTCTGCCTCTAATGCTAGAAAACTGTTCTCTACTACCAATGCTACACCCTTTCCAGACACTCTGCCCGACAGTTGCTCTCTGGCTTATCTTTCCCCCCCTCTCCCCTGTTGAGATTCTCATACTGATCACATCCAAACAGGCAACCACATGCCCTCTCGATCACATCCCCTCTTCTCCAATCCATTTCCTCCAACATCCTTCCTTACCACCGTAATCAACTCCTCCTTATCCACAGGATCTGTCCTGGTTGCCTTCAAGATAGCCAGAGTCATGCCTCTCCTCAAGAAACCTACCCTTGACCCGACCTCTGTCCAACCCTTGAACGTTCTGCTATCTAAACAACTGACTAACTATCTCCGGAAGATGGAACATCTGGACCCCCACCAATTCGGCTTCACGGCTGGACAGTCCACTGAGACTGGTCCACTGAGACTAGTCTCTTGCTGTCACGGAGGCCCTCCACTGCTCAAGCTTCCTCCCTCTCCTCTCATCCTCCTGGACCTGTCCGCTGCCTTCGACACAGTCAAGCACCAGATCCTCCTCTCCATCCTCTCAGAACTGGGCATCTCTGGCACCGCACACTCTTGGTTTGCTTCCTACCTGGCGGGTCGCTCCTACCAGGTGACTTGGACAGAATCGTTGTCTTCTCCACGAACCTAGGGCCTCTACTGTTCTCCCTCTATACCAAGTCTCTTGGCTCGGTAATCTCCTCACATGGGTTCGCTTACCACAGCTATGCAGACGACACTCAACTCTTCCTGTCCTTCCCCCCCCCCTCTGACCTACATGTGGCAACGTGTTTCTGCATGTCTCTCTGACATCTCTACATGGATGTCAGCCGACCATCTCAAACTCAACAAGTCTGAGCTACTCTTCATCCCTGGGAAAGCCTGCCCTCTCAAACTTCTCCATCACAGTGGAGAACTCTACTGTAACCCACTCCCAGACAGCCAAAAACCTTGGAGTGACTTGACTACTGGAACGCACTCCTGACCGGGCTCCCCGCCTCCGCCATCAGACCACTGCAGCTCATCCAGAATGCTGCCTCTACGCCAACACGGCAGTGACGCGGCCCGGTCACGTCTCTTCACTATACTGGCTCCCCGCTGGTGGAATGAGCTTCCCACGGCTGTGAGTCACTCCCCATCTGCCGCCGGAGACTGAAGACCCATCTCTTCAGGTTACACCTTAGCTGCTCCTCTTGACATCTACTACCCCCCCAGCACTGTGCCTCCTGAGACACCTGCTTCCCCCTATACTGTGTCTCCAAAGAGTTCTACTCCCCCCCCCCGTGATCAGACTTAGCTGGGGTGCTGCAGCTGAAGAGTATCAAATAGAGTACGAAAAAGCAGCATCTGCAATCTCAAATCTGTGTCAAATCAATAAACTATGTTTATCACGAGCTTTCGGTCTCCAGGCTCTCAGATCATGTAAACAAAAGCTGTATGACGCAGTTTGACTAAGACTGAAGAGACGCGCAATGCATTATGGGGATTGAGTAGTTCAATAGTGTCATGGCATACTCAAAGACTCAGGAAAATCTAGTATCCGTATTAGATTTCTCACATACTATACAGCGTGAACGCACTGCATACGAAAATCTATGTCATACCTAGTATGAATAGTATGCTAGTATGCCATTCCGAACACAGCAAACAAAGACTTCTGTTTTCGTGACGTCAAAATAAAAGCGCAAGCTAAGCGATCAGCAATCTGGAAACTGATGGGATCACAGTATTATGTGACACCCCTTTCACCAGAAGCTAAGAAGCTGGCAGACAATTTAATGTTCGGCCCTTTATCCAGAAAAATGTAAATACATTTCAGCGCTGTTGAAAATCAACGACACACCCGCCAGTCAACTAACACAAGCCTGCTGACAATTTTAAGTAGTGTTATAGTTAACTAGCTAGCAGTGGGGTTTACTCACCAAATCTATTTCATTGCAATATTTTGGCTTGTCTAGCGAGTCTGTGTTGTGGTCCCCTCACCAAAATGCATCTCCGTCAGTTTAAAAAAAATAAAAGTCTGAACATTTTGATTGGTGACATTCGTTATCGTCATGCAGTCAGTATGGTTGAATATTAATTAGGGGCGTTTCACTGGCCATTTATAGGGAACCTTTAAAAAATTTGTATTTGCCATGCATCAACTGTTGGAAATTGGTATTTTTTGCTCTAGGCGCAGGGTCAGCCATAGTCGGCACCCCTGGAGCAATTAGGGGTTAAGTGCCTTGCTCAAGACCAACCACACGCAGCTCTCTCCAAAGGCAGGGATTGAACCAGCAACCTTCCGATTGCTAGCCGGCCTAGGCTACCGCCGATTGCTAACTGCCACCAGCCCCCCCACAAGTATGGGCATTAAATGGGTGGGACAAGACGCTCGCTCACATCTGCAAAATGTTGTGTTGATTGTGATTTATAAAGGGAAACCAGCATGGGAAGTGCAGATGCATTGTGTTATAAATCTGAATATTTTTGTGTATAAGCACTTTCTGTGATTCGTCCATACACATCCTTCAATCTTCTGCAGTTTTATAAAGAGGCCCCAGGTAAGTCACAGGTAAGTCACAGCCCGGGTGCAACACATCTATCTGCAGGTCAGCAGAGAGCAGTACCTGGATAGGAGAGGGCTTCTCCCAGCCCATCTCAAAGATCCCCATCAACAGCTCACGCTTCAGACAGTAGTCCTCAAACTCGTTCCCCTTGGTCGATGTCACATCCTGGAGAAAAGGAGTAAATGGTTGATCCTCACATCAAGGTGTCAAATGACATTTCTAATGCACTGTCAATAACTCGAACCACAGGGTTTCATCAAGGGGGTGACAGTCAATTGCCATGAACTCTGACATTTAAAAACTTTTGTCAGAAGAATTCCAATTAATTATTACATCAACTAACTACAGGTTAGCTGTCTCATGCCATCAACCATCCATGCATAAATGAAACAGGCACTCTTGACTTACTGAGGTTCTGACTCTGCAGTCTTTTGGGGGGAGCTGCAGGCATTTCTTCCAGTCATCCCCAAACCTGGTCATAGGGGTTAAAGATTAAAAGACAACCCTATATTCTCGCAGTAACATACAACAATTTCAACTGAAGAATAATGATCTCACCTGATGCCCCCGCTGCCCTGGGGGATGCTACCTCCTTTCTGTGGGGCTCCAGGTTGCAGGGCAGCTGCCAGGGGTCCTGACTGAAGGCCAGCTGGCTTGGGCGGTCCTCTGAGCTGCCCGTTTGGCTTGTTCAGTCCCATGAGGGACGCTGGGTTCTCTGTTCTTGCTGTAGCCATGGCTGTGGTGGGAGCTCTTGCTTGACAGTTTTCCAATGCCTTGGAGGAGTCACTCAGTGTAAAGCTCAACTCTTGTTGTTTTTTGTTCAATATATTTCCTTAATTGTGTCTTATCCTCTCGGTTCCAATGCCCTCGTGTAAAATAGTTCTAAAAATGGAATAACTAAAAACTCAAGTCTCTAGCTTTTCTAATTTAAAGAATGTATGTATACACAATTGTACGTACAGGCCTCTTGAAAAGAAGAGGCTGACGTATGAAACGGTCTATTTACAGGACAACTCTCCCAAAATAGGGAGAAATAAGCATTTATATGAATAAATAGATCATATATCCGCTCAAAATATAAACTTTTGTGAATTAGGCTTTTTTTGTTTCTGAATTCTACTTGTTCAACCTTCTAAAGTAGCCCAAATTATCCTGGAGTAGTCTTATTTTTGCTGAAATAACTTTACAGCTTTTTTTCTAATTTCTTGTGTTTCTTTTAGCTGTGTTGTTCAAAGATCTGGTTAGCTTTTTTTCCTGTACTTAAGTGTTCATTGGGTTCTTAGCTTTTTCTCCTGGACTTAAGTGTTCGTAGGGTTCGTAGCTTTGGGAGTCCAAGTGCTCTTAGTCTGTTACATTCAAAAAGGCCTGTGACGAATAATGGTCCTCTGAACAGATTCACATGAGCTATTCCTATGATTCTTATGTGCCGAGTCCTTCAACATGCGTTGTGATGATGCTCAAAATTGTCTCTTGGCCCAAAAAGAACAGGAAAATAGCGCCAATGCAACTTCTGCTGTCCACTTGAACAGTCCAGCTTTTCAATGTGTGAGTTTTGTATTGTCCTCAGCTCCTCGCTCTTCTGTTTATGTGGTACATGAGGAGCTGGCAGTTTGAAAACTCCTCTGTGAAATTCACCTTCAACTTAAATCCGGGACACCTGGAAGCACCACAGCATCAATTAGCACAGGAAACACTTTAACCTTTACAAAAACAACAACATAAGACCTCATGAATCAATGGTCTAGCCAACTCGAGACCGTCAACGAGAGCTGCTTCCATATGGACTCTGTGTTGGCCACCGGTTGCTTATTGCGCCAACGAAATCAAACTCGATCGAATTGGATTTGTAAATTTTGTATACGAATAATCGTATGCAAACAGTGAACAGATAGCTAAAAAAAAACACCAGAACGTACTTCAACAATCGGTCTGTGTCGAGTGTAAAGCAGGACAACTTTTCGCGAAAGCGTTTAAACTAACAAAACACACATTGCAAGCTAGCTAGCAGAGTATGTTAGCCTGTAGCCAAACTAAACGTTGTTCAACAGTAAATGGTTTAACTTTATTTACCACGGCTCTTTTCAGTCCATCACTGCCATGACATAATAACACAATTGATTAACGCACGCAAGTAGCTAGTAGTCATTTAGAAACGTTGATAAGTTGTCTAGCTGAACGTAACTAACTAACAAAGCTAACGTTAGCTAGCTAATGTAGCTAAAACAAGGGCCCGAATAACCCCTGAAACTAAAAACGGTGTTTTTATTGCTTAATAGTGTGCCAGAATTAGAATCAGATGTTCGGAACGCGACTTTCAGAAATTCTAAATTCTAAACATTCTAAATTCTAATATCGAACGCGAAACGTTCCATTTGTATGTTCATTCGAATGGGTTTAATTCTAGAGTGTTCAACGGAACTGGAACTTTCTAATTCATTCAGGGTTTAGACTGAACTTAAGCCAACTGGCATGAGGAGGATGGCTGGGTAGCTAACAGGACCAGCTAAGCTAGCAGCTAGCCAAATAAGTAACGTTGATACCTAATTCGCACGCAGGCAGGTGGCTTACTGGCGGAAAACATATGTGAATTAGCTAGTTCAGTTTCTAGTTAGCTGACTAGATAAGACACTCGACAGATACGATGAGTTGCTACTTAGTTAACTTCAAATGAACCAGCTGGAACACGAAATTCAGATTTATTTCAGCTAGGCTAAGCTAGTAGCAATAGCTAGCTCGAGCTACTAGTGTTTGCTTAGCCAGAATGACTGTTTGGTTGGGGCCTCTTTCACTCAACTCAGCCCGAGTTAACATGGTTTACCTTTAACAGTCATCGAAAGTCTTCGCTAGTTTTACTTCTTATCAGTTCGGTATTCAAAGAAAGCTTAAAGTCTTTAAAGTTCTTACAATATGTCGTTTTTCGTGACATCCAGCGACTTGTCATTCTTTTGTCTCTCTTGTCTTCTTTCAGAACATTGACAATTCAACATGGCCGCGCGCTCCGCTTTTAGGCTGCTGGTCTCTTTCGCTGCTTCCTATTGGCTCTCCCGTTGGCTGCGCGAGCACACAGACGTCCAATCACAGGCTCCCGTTCACATTTGATTAACGGTGGGAAATGAAAAAGTATAGAATTTCTTTTCGTCTAGAAAAATATTTATTTATTTCAGTAATAATAAACATCTACATTTATATATTCATTAAAGTGAAGTACTTTTAGAGAAACAAAGAAGCCTTTTGTTTTGGCCTTATACGTGAAAATAACTTGTCATGGTCAACATCTAACACAACTCAAAAGAGTGTCCATGAAATTATAAACACACACCGTAGACTTATTTCACACACACACACACACACACACACACACACACACACACACACACACACACACACACACACACCTGGCTCACACTATACATGATTGGACTTTTACAATACACACACACACACACACACACACACACACACACACACACACACACACACACACACACACACACACACACACACCATAAGGAGGTCAGGTTCCCTATAGACTGCAATAAGATTAGATTAGATCAGATATATCATATACTGTATATAAAATAGTCACTTCAATAATATAATATAATAATAGTCAATAACAGTCACTTCCAGTGTGAATGGGAATTTTTTAAGAAATGGTTTCACACGACGGCCAGTCATTTGAAGTTTGCTGCATAAAGCAAGTACAGCTTCGTGAGACATGTGAGCAGCCTTCAGCAAACCAGTTTGGAGACCTCTGGCATAATGTCAGGCCCTACTGGTCCTACCCTGGTTACCCCTGGTTACCCCTGAATCCCTGATACATTCACATCAGCACTAGATCTGTGTAGTAGCGGTGCTGGAGTCAATATCTTTTTTACTATGCACAATTTGGCAGTAGTAAACAAACAATTGTGCCTTTTTTACTTCATACATACTCAGTTCTTCTCTGAGTTAGGCTCAACCAGCCATCAACTCAAACTGGCAAAAGCAGCCCGCCCGACCCATAATTACTGATAAGAAGACGTTCATTCTGGAACATCTCTCTGTCAACTGTCACCACCTTTGTCCCCGCTGCTGCTAACACTCATGGTGGAGACATCTGATTGGTTGCTGCAGCGGCTAGAGGGCCGTGATTCGCCAAAGTTCATTTGAGAGGTGGGAATGAGACCAGCTGCTGGCTGAGAAGAGAAGTTTGTAGGCAGTAGGATGAAAGGGGATTCTGGGTAGAGAAGTCTCTGAGCTCCAGCAGGGGAGTAAAAGCCGCCTGGCATGAGAGTGTCAGCAGCCATGGGGGAGTGGTGCATCGCTTGAGGGTAGAAAGGAAGCGATACGGCCCCTCTCTGGATGAGTCTAATGTCAGCCGCTGTCATGTTGTTGGAGCCCAGCACCATTGGCAGCGGCGGCTCTCTCTCCTGGGTCTCTATTGGGGACTGGTGGCCCGACATACTACCCGTCGATTGGCTGTGAGGCGAGGGAGTGGGAGGAGCCCTGGGGGAACTGTGGTGAGGGGGCAGTGGTGTGGTTGACGGTGACCGCCCAAGGCTGTGGTTAGAAGATGGGGAGCCTAACAGGGGGAAGCAGAGGTGTGTTCAGAGATGAGT
>NC_137680.1:2114764-2122264 GCF_963989245.1 Nansenia antarctica | reverse complement strand
GCACCAAAATGGGTTCCTCAAAGGGACTCCTCTACAAGCAGTGGTGGACTCAGGCTGTTTGAAGGGCAGGGGGGGCGAAAAGAAAAAAAGGGCACCTACTGCACAACATGGGACCCCATCAGTGCACATGGTCAAGTTTAGACCATTGGAAGGGCAGCCAATAAGGCACATCTTCTAATTTTGACAAGCTAAAATCCAATGGGGTTGCGGAACGACCTGCGGGGCGGAAGAACAAGATACAGAGAACACCCCTACATATTCCAGAAGTTGGCGTGGTCTACCCCAACTCGGGGCGTGGTCTACCCCAACTCGGGTGGGAATCGTTAGGACGCCACCAGGAGGGGCGGTCGCCCCCCCTGCCCCCCCTCTGAGTCCGCCAGTGTCGACAAGGACATCCTTTTTGTTACCACAGAACTCATGTAAAGATGGTTTAAGCACCCATGTAAAGATGGTTTGAGCACCCATGTAAAGATGGTTTGAGCACCCATGTAAAGATGGTTTGAGCATGATTGATTTCGGTGCTGGTCCCTGGGCTCTGAGTCTGAATCACATGTCATTCAGTCATGTGTTTATTCTGAACAGGGATGACATTGGCCTTCATCGATGAAACTACAGCAACATGACATTGCACGGGCATTCCTGGACGGCCCGTAGAACAAAATGTGTGTTCATTCTGACCTGACATTTCTGTTGGGTGTGTAGGAGGTGTTAAAGGAAGAGAAAGTGTATTCATGCGTTAAGTCAGAGGTTTTGTGCAGTAGCCTATGTATTATGTGGTTTTGAGAAATAAGACCCACCCCAATACCCTAGAGCCTAAACTCTCATTTCGACCCCCCAAGAGACTAGATCACACACACACTCACTTTCTGTCTTATGAGTCATCTTCACTTCACACCAGCAAACATGTACACACACACGCACACACACACACACACACACACGTGCGTGCTTGCTTGCATGCATGCATTCACACGCACGCATGCATTCACACGCACGCATGCACGCACGCACGCACGCACACACAAACACACACAGACACACACACACACACACACACAAAGACACACACACACACACACACACAGACTAAGCCACATACAGTACAGGTCACAGGGGTCAATCCTGTGTCAACCCCAGTCAGAAACCCCTTCCCCAGTGACACACTTTCCCAGAGTAGCAGAACAGAACTCCATGAATCATTACCGACCGAGATCACGGCCTGGGCTCACATAGGAAGTGAAACAACAGTAAAGAATGTGGTGGGTTACGGGCATACATACACCAGACCCCACCCCTCCCCCACTGTTATATCACCACCTATATATACCTACCCACCTCCCAGAGCCCAGGTGACTGAGTCATTGATATTCTAACAAACAAACACAACTCATATCACACAGACACCCCCTTCAACTTGGAGTACCCAGTAATAATAGTCAAGTATACCTTATTATGTGTCAACTCAGAAGCCAAAGACTATGATTGACTCTAGTTCCAAAAAGATCTGAGAACAAGAGCAGCGGTGTGTATCCCACTAGAGCCCCTTTATAAGTACACATATGGGACTCATGCATTAACACTGCAATTTCAGAGTGGCTTGGGATTTGATTGCAAAAGACATACATGTGCATCTATCACTTTAAAACACAATTAGAACATACGTGTCGCCGTCATCGTCTTGGTGTGTCGCCATGGCAACGCCAGCCAGCAGGTGTTCGGCTTGCTCCGCCGGGTGAATGGCGGGCGGCGGGAGGTGGTGTGGGACTGGGATGTTTAGGATCACGGGGGCCATGTTAGGTGACATGTGGGGCCAGCGGTAGACTGAGTACCCAGGGTGGTAACCTGAGAGAGGGAGAGAGGGAGAGAGGGAGAGAGGGAGAGAGGGAGGGAGGGAGAGAGGGAGGGAGGGAGAGAGGAGGGAGAGAGGGAGGGAGGGAGAGAGGGAGAGAGGGAGAGAGGGAGGGAGAGAGGGAGAGAGAGAGAGAGAGGGAGAGAGGGAGAAAGGGAGAGAGGGAGAGAGGGAGAGAGGAAGGGAGAGAGGGAGAGAGGGAGGGAGGGAGAGAGGGAGAGAGAGAGGGAGAGAGGGAGAGGGGGAGAGGGGGGGGGAGGGAGAGAGGGAGAGAGAGAGAGAGGGAGAGAGGGAGGGAGGGAGAGAGGGAGAGAGGGAGGGAGGGAGAGAGGGAGAGAGGGAGAGATGGAGAGACGGAGGGAGGGAGAGAGGGAGGGAGGGAGGGAGAGAGGGAGGAGGGAGGGAGAGAGGGAGAGAGGGAGGGAGGGAGGGAGAGAGGGAGAGAGGGAGAGAGGGAGAGTGGGAGAGAGGGAGAGAGGGAGAGAGGGAGAGAGGGAGAGAGGGAGGGAGGGAGGGAGAGAGGAGAGTGGGAGAGAGGGAGGGAGGGAGGGAGGGAGAGAGGGAGAGAGGGAGGGAGGGAGAGAGGGAGAGAGGATGAGAGGGAGAGAGGGAGAGAGGGAGGGAGGGAGAGAGGGAGAGAGGATGAGAGGGAGAGAGGGAGAGAGGGAGGGAGGGAGAGAGGGAGAGAGGGTGAGAGGGAGAGAGGATGAAGAGATATACACATGTCACACAACACATTTTTTTTACCTGAGCACAGGAAGTTGACTGGCTGTTATCACAAGTAGATTTGCACACACACATTTCGAGACAGAGAGATGGAGAGATTGAGCAAGTGAGTTTACTGTGCTGTGTTATAAGAGTATATCTACAATTATAGCCTGTCCTTTACTTTAGAGAGCAATATATTTTTTTTTCTATTTACACAATTGTTCTGTAGCCCATGTTTGTAACAGGGAATGGCAATTCTCAAAGTTGACCCCAATTGACACTTGGTTGGGTAAACCTGTTATCAGATTGATGTGTTCACTGGGAGAGCTGGCGAAACACTTTCTCAATGACAAGGCAGGAAAAACCATGACTGCGCAATCTTGTGTGTGTGTGTGAGTCTCTTTCATTTAATACATATCATAAAGAGTTATTTTGCTCTATATTTAAGGGAATAAAATAAAACTGAATGATCAATCTCAAGGTCTGCATTCAATGTCATTGTAAAAAAAAAAAAATCTTTAACTGTGACATTATAGCCTGACCTGCCTGACCTATTATGTTATGCTATAGTAGCCTAAACATTGTAGATGTAATTTTAAAAACGTCAACAACTTGTCTTTAACTTACAGTAAGGAGTAAATGATTGTAATGAGTTATACGCGTCTGGGCTCTGTTGTCTTTCTTCAAAGCGCCTTGGTGCCAGGGGGGGGCAACCCTTCTCTTCTCCAGGCTCGTCTCTCTTTAACACCTTGGGTGGGCTCCGGCGCAACTCCGTGGTGGTTCCCTCGGGTGATAAGCGCTCTTCCCTCCCGGGTGGGATATGCGACTGTCCCGGGACAGGAAAAGGTCGTTTCCTAAAGGGAAGCTTGGAAGAAGCCCGTGTGTGTCTGTCTGCTGTTGGAGCGGTAGTATCCGAAGAGGAGCTCTCTGGAGCGCGTTTTGGAGACTCCAGTGGATCCAGTCGCGACGAGGGAGAAGAAGAGTGTCCTAAGGGAGAGTTCTGTTCCATGTCCGGGACAGCAGAGTTGCCCATGTTCCTGGGAGGAGGAGGTTTCACCACCAAATATGATCCAAGAGGATGCTCCTGCTCCTGCTCCTGCTCCTCCTGCACCTCCGTAGTGGGACTCGGTAGCTTTCCGTTCCCTAGGTTGGAGACCTCTGCTGTGCGCGCCGGTGGGGCACCTGGCGACTCCACTGACAGCTCTGCGGTGTCCCTGGAGAGACCAGTGTCCCTGGAGCTGGAGAGACGACCTTTGTCGCAGGGAGTCCTGTCCCTGTCTCCCTCCCGGGTTGAGGTGCGCAGATCCAGGGGTCCTGTGGCAACAGTTTCCATTGAACCAGGACCACTACAGAACCATTTGAACCTCGGCATGAACACACAGCTCTTACCTGGAGTCAACTACAGGTGTCTGTCTGGCGTCTCAACACATAGTTCATAGTTATGATTCCGTCAAGTCAAAACCGAAGTGAACTCTTATCTGAAGTCTCATCTCAACGACAGCAATCCAGTAGGCTACTGTTTTTGCATAGACATTGATATTGTTAGTCGATTTGCCATGCCAGCTTTCAACATGCAGCTCTCATGACTTCGGTGCGCACTAGCCTAGATAGAATATGAAAAGTATTTTTTTTAAATCCAGATTACTAATTTAAAATAATGCAAATTGTCATTTAGGTTTCGTCAAATGAAATGCAATTACGCAATTCATTGACAGTTGCAAAATGTCCAGTACTGATAAATATAACTGGACAAACTACGTTTGCTAAATAAAGGTAATTATACACCTGCAATGTACAGTAACAGGTCTTACGTGGAGAGAGTCAGTATGTCTGTGTTGCGTCTCTGCTGCTTTTATTGTATCAACTAGTGGATCTGGGGCTTTCCCTTCTGTCTCTCTCTCTCTCTCTCTCTCTCTCTCTCTCTCTCTCTCTCTCTCTCTCTCTCTCTCTCTCTCTCTCTCTCTCTCTCTCTCTCTCTCTCTCTCTCTCTCTCTCTCTCTCTCTGAGCATTAACTCTTAACTCCTTCCCCTCAAGTTCCGGTTTCAACAACTGAAAATAAAGCGACTGTGACTCTACCCCAAGTGGTTTATTTTATTACTTTTCATGATATGATATACCCTTTATCTATTTCGTGCGTCTGTTCCTGCATATTGCATAATATGCGCTCACCGTTTCATACAATTGAAGGTGTCAATGACGCCAAACGCGCTCCTTTCATCAACACCATTCAGAGCTTTGCTGAGAAATAAATAATAACCATGTTTAGGCTACATAATGCATAACCCTGATTTTCGGCATTGAACGCTTTCATTTCATAGCGTTTGACAGTTGTGGGGAATTTGAAGAAACGGCTTTTGCATGTGATCTAATCTATCAATCGAATAGTATTTGGTTGCATCTTTGGTGGACTTATTTGGTTTTTGGTTAGGTCGTTATCTTATTGTGTGTGTGTGTGAGTGTGAGTGTGAGTGTGAGTGTGAGTGTGAGTGTGGGTGTGAGTGTGGGTGTGAGTGTGAGTGTGTGTGTGTGTGTGTGTGTGTGTGTGTGTGTGATTGTGTGTGTGTGAGTGTGAGTGTGTGATTGTGTGTGTGTGTGTGTGTGTGTGTGTGTGTGTGAGTGTGTGTGTGAGTGTGAGTGTGTGATTGTGAGTGTGTGATTGTGTTTGGCTTCAGTTGAGAGACTCTCTCAGGGGGTTTCTCTCTCAGCTGTAATCGGGAATGAAACCGTCCTGTGGCCATGACATGACATGACTGCATGGGGTGATTGTGCCAAACCTGTGTAAACGCTATGACAGACTGTTACACTGCTACAGCCCGATTGCCAAAGCTGTCCTTTATGTGACCTCTCTAGACTATCATCTGATCTCTCTTGTCATAGTACACATTTCCCAACAGCAAGGCAGCCTGATTTAGTGGCCTGACTGCCTTATCATACTCCCCATAATGTTATAGATTAAACACACACAAGCCAAGCACGCACACACACACACACACGCACACACACACACACACACACACGCGCACACACACACACACACACACACACACACACACACACACACACAAACAATTTCTATCATGTCCATACTCCCCCCCCCCCCCCCCCAATTTCATTCAACCCCCCCCCCCCCCCCCCCCAGCTGAGTTTTGAGTTACCAGGGTCAATTTGGGACTTTCCTGAGATGTATCGAAGTGTGGAACAAAATAAACGGCCAACGGAAAATCAAACTTGGTGCCTAAAGTCCCTAAAACACCATGTAAACAAACACCCTCTAGACTCTGTGCTGACATGTTGTGCAGCTGCTGGGTCGTCCCATAGTGAGCTGGTCCCCCTGGGCCTGCTGGGTGGTCCCATAGTGAGCTGGTCCCCCGGGGCCTGCTGGGTCGTCCCATAGTGAGCTGGTCGCCCTGGGCCTGGTGGGTCGTCCCATAGTGAGCTGGTCCCCCTGGGCCTGCTGGGTCGGCCCAAAGTGAGCTGGTCCCCCTGGGCCTGGTGGGTCGTCCCATAGTGAGCTGGTCCCCCTGGGCCTGGTGGTCCCATAGTGAGCTGGTCCCCCGGGGCCTGCTGGGTCGTCCCATAGTGAGCTGGTCCCCCTGGGCCTGCTGGGTCGGCCCATAGTGATCTGGTCCCCCTGGGCCTGCTGGGTCGGCCCATAGTGAGCTGGTCCCCCTGGGCCTGGTGGGTCGGCCCATAGTGAGCTGGTCCCCCTGGGCCTGCCGGGTCGTCCCATAGTGAGCTGGTCCCCCTGGGCCTGCCGGGTCGTCCCATAGTGAGCTGGTCCCCCTGGGCCTGGTGGGTCGGCCCATAGTGAGCTGGTCCCCCTGGGCCTGCCGGGTCGTCCCATAGTGAGCTGGTCCCCCTGGGCCTGCCGGGTCGTCCCATAGTGAGCTGGTCCCCCGGGGCCTGGTGGTTGTGGGTTGTGTTGGGATGGCCACGCTCCTCATGACTGTATGCTTTGTAATTGTAAGTAAAATGTTACTAACATCGATAGGCCTTTATGCAACTTGTATGCACGTGAGCTTAGAATGATAAGGTTCTATCTCCGTTTAGATTGATACGGTTCTATCTCCGTTAAGAATGATAAGGTTCTATCTCCGTTTAGGGCAGTTCAGAGATATTGAGCGTCAAGGTTTTTACATTCCATTATGTTTTGTGAGATGGAATCTTTGTATTTTGTGAATTACTAACTCAAAAATGTCAACATTTTTAAAAATAACACTACACAGGCATTCATAAACACCTAATGGATCAGACTATGTAAAAAACTACATTTTGACAAAAATGGAGATAGAACCTTATAACTCTAACGTCACAACATGTTCTAATAGAAGTTCTAATAGGTCTTAAGTTGTTGGTGTCAGGTTCAAGAGTTGGCTCGTGCACGCACACGCACACCTATATACATTATTGTAAATACAATAGTCTTTACAGTAAATTTGTCAATATGCAAAACAGGGCAGGCCGAGGCAAAGATAACAAAAAAACAGGGCTGTGTTGAAGGTTATGTGGTTGAAGGCGACGTAGGTGTGAATGTATGAAGGCTGTCACAGAGAGCAGCGAAGGAGGGAACACACAGACACACTGAAACAGGGACATCTAGTGCCGTTCAACATCATTGCACAATCCAACTGAATCATCTGACAGTGAACTGGAGAAGTATGCAGCAACTCGTGACGTTAGAATTATAAGGTTCTATCTCAATTTTTTTCAAAATTGAGTTTTTTACATAATCTGATCCATTAGGTGTTTATTAATGCCTGTGTGGTGTTATTTTTTAAAATGTTGACATTTTTTAGTTAGTAATTAATAAAATACAAAGGTTCCAAAACATAATGGAATGTAAAAACTTTGACGCTCAATATCTCTGAACTGCCCTAAACGGAGATAGAACCTTATCATTCTAAACTCACGAACTGCAATGAAAAGAAATGGGACAATTTAA
>NC_137680.1:2104764-2109764 GCF_963989245.1 Nansenia antarctica | reverse complement strand
TCAGAGACAGCCACACTGCTCACTCAGGTGTGGGAGCCCTATCGGGGGTCCGCAGGTGGTTCCGGTGGGTCCGTGGGACCGGGAGGGCAGCAGGTTCCCCGAGGGGACGAGGTGGAGTACCTGAGAGTTCACATCAGGCACCTGTTGGACAAGACGGACAGGGCCTTGCTGCTGTTTAAAGAGGGACGGGACAAGATGTTCGAGGAGACGTCTAACTACAGGTAAGACCGAGAAGTTAGATCGACTGTTCTAAGGTCTGGCTCTGGTATTCGGTTGTTAAGTCGTGACGTGTTTCCGGGTCCAACGTTGGCTGAGGCGCTCTCTTCGAAATGCCTCAGTAATGATAATAATAATTCATTATATTTACATAGCGCTTTTCCGAGGCTCAAAGACGCTGACAATATGGGGAAAACGGGAAAGTGCTGTGTCCCTTGTTGTATGAATAGATCCGAGTCTAAAAAACGATTGAACTGTCATTCTACCACTGTAGTACACTGGTACTCTGGTGCGGGGAATTTCTGGTTTGGACCCGGAAATTGCTAAACGTCACGTTTGACGTCAGACTTAACAACCAAATTGGTGCGTAACCCAAATTTGACAGTTTGAGTTAGGCAGAAAAAAGGAAAAGGTTACATGAACAATTCATTCACATACCTACACACAATAAAGCTGCGTACACGCAACACGATATTCGGCCCAAATTCCTTGTTATTAAGGCCTTCGATATTTCTAGGATGTTCAGCATGGCTCTCTACATCCTTAGAATATATCCGAACAAAATGACAGTAACAATAACACTTGAAATCAACTGAACGTGCTTGAGTCTTGCTCATGTCCATCTATTTGCTAAAATTGTGGGTGTTGCTGCTGTCAGTCATATGCTACAAATGGAGTCACGTTTTTTTTATTTATCAAGGTCTAATGCTCCAAATAATTATGGGTAAATGTTCTGATGCCCTTGGCCTTATTTATGAAATAAATGTACTGTATCTATGAATAATGGAACAGGTTTTATACCCACTATTCAAACATTATCATAATACACAACATGATAAACTCAGACATTGAGAGCTAAAGTCCACCTTTGAAGTTGACTTTACCCCCTAAAGAATTCCGTTGCTGAGGTTGACCTTCACTTAGACAAACAAACCATCTGCGGGGTCAGGGGGAGGCCACAGGTCCTGCATTCAGTACGGTATGGGACAAGGGACAAGGATAGTATTGGGACAAGGCACATGTCCCAATACTATCAACTGCCTCCTCATGTATAGAAAAAAATCCAATTCAATCTTCAGAAAAATTCAAATGCCATCATGAGATTGTCTTACAGTATCCACACATAAATGTCTCTTAACTATTGTCTTTAACATAGGCTATGTTCTTTCATGAACACTGATCATTGAAAGGACTGGATAGATGTTTGTCATATAGTGATCACCCAGCAAGTACGTTCAGGGTCAATGAAGAAAGACATAAAATTCATTTGTATCCAATGCAAAAAACATACAAATTAGTAACATGAAATGAAAGTGTAAAGAAACAGTTTATGCTTAATTTTACAGTCCACTTTTTATGACGTATTTTAATATTTTAAAATAATAAACACATAATTATTAACTTTATTTAACTCTTTGACAGGTGACAACTCTTTGACAACACACATTTCCCTAATAAATACCAGAGAAATACCAGGTGAAACAGAATCGTAAAATAAGCCAAAAAAAAAACAAGAATAAAAAAGGAACCCGAGTGAGGACATTTGGAACACAGCCAGAGAAGCATGGCCTTGTCAGGCCCAGAATGCATCAGTCCACAAATAAACCAGTCAACCATCATACTCCATCACTACAGTATAATAGGACCAGTATGACAAAAGTGTTCCCAGTTCCCAGAAGTTAGATATGTATTTATAAAACAAACAAAACTAAAATCAATGTAGTCTTTTTTGGGGTTACAGCAGTGAAATTGGGCCTGTGTTAGGTGGGTGGAGGAGTATTTTGAGAAGAGACTTGATGTGGACCCAAATCCCTGTCCCGTTGAGACTACTAATGGTTAGAGGGTGAATGGACGGAACCTGAGGCTTTATGATGCTAATGGGAAGAAACCAGGCGACAGCAACGAAAGGTTATATCCACAGCATGGCCGTGGAGAGAGGCATTATGGGTCTGAGATGGGAGCAGGGGTGGTGGACAAACTGTTTTGAATATTACCATGTCGTGAGTTTAGAATTATAGGGTTCTATCTCCGTTTAGGGTCGTTCAGAGATATTGAGCATCAAAGTTTTTACATTCCATCATGTTTTGTGAGATGGAACCTTTGTATTTTATGAATTACTAACTCAAAAAGGTAAACATTAAAAAAAATAACACCACACAGGCATTAATAAACACCTAATGGATCAGATTAAAAACTCAATTTTGACAAAAATGGAGATAGAACCTTATAATTCTAACGTCACGATGTGATTCAAGTTGTATGTGTGTTGACAGGATTTTTACGGTAACCTTTCAAGGGTTTGCTGCAGTTATAAAATAAAATAATTTCACTATATTCAATCAGCACACAATAATAATCATAAAAGGGTCAGGTAAAGCTGTACGGAATGAATAGTTTAAGTGTTTCAAATGTTCTGATGAACGATAGGACCTGGGCTAGAGTAGGTAAGGTTAGATTAGGAATGTATTTAGTGCAATGCAGTACAGCAGGCCTAGCAAGTCTAAACAGACTTGTTGTCCTCTCTACTGCTAGCAATTCGGTTGTTAAGTCTGACGTCAAACGTGACGTTTAGCAATTTCCGGGTCCAAACCATGCAGAAATTCCCTCCACCAGTGGTTTAGAATGATAAGGTTCTATCTCCATTTAGGGCAGTGCAGAGATATTGACTGTCAACGTTTTTACATTCCATTATGTTTTGTGAGATGGAACCTTTGTATTTTATTAATTACTAACAAACAAATGTCAACATTTTAAAAATAACACCACACAGGCATTAATAAACACCTAATGGATCAGATTATGTAAAAAACTCAATGTTGACAAAAATGGAGATAGAACCGTATAATTCTAACGTCACGAAATGTATTTGTTGTAAGTTGCTTTGGATAAAGGTGTCTGATAAATGTAAATATGAGCTTTACACTGTGTTTGCAGAAAGGTTGCTTTGCCTATGTTTAGACAGATGAGTTAAGAATGAATGAGAAAGTCATGGTGACACACTAGTCTCTTGTATTTCGGGTGAGTAAGAAGGTTACTATGGTAACCTTTGAGTGGCATGTCAGTTGGTCAGTAGCTAACGGAAAAATGCTGTACTGCGGCACCAAGGGCCAGGACAGGAAACGCAAAACTGTGACATCCTGTTTGTAGCTTGAGTATACTCATGGGCGTGTGTGTGTGTGTGTGTGTGTGTGTGTGTGTGTGTGTGTGTGTGTGTGTAAGGTAGATAGAAAGAGAGACATTTGATTCAAGAGAGAGAGAGTGAGAGAGAAAGCGTGGGTGTGGGTTTTGTGTGTGGTCTGTGTGTGTGTATGTGTTCGGTGTGCGTTTGTGTGTGTGTGCGTTTGTGTGTGTGTGTGCGTGTGTGTGTGTGTGTGTGTGTTGTAAAATTAAATTTTTGTTGTAAAGTTACATTTTAAGGGGCCGGACCAGAACACAACACTCCTAGTTGATACTTTGTGATGACCTAAGAAGATTAACTGAACATTCTCTCATGAACATTCTCTCATGAACATTCTCTCATGAACATTCTCTCATGAACATCCTCTCATGAACATCCTCTCGTGAACATTCTCTCATGAACATTCTCTCATGAACATCCTCTCATGAACATTCTCTCATGAACATTCTCTAATGAACATTCTCACATGAACATTCTCTAATGAACATTCTCACATGAACATTCTCTCATGAACATTCTCTCATGAACATTCTCTCATGAACATTCTCTCATGAACATTCTCTAATGAACATTCTCTAATGAACGTGACCCATGACCTCAGATTAACTGAACATTCTCTCGTCATATTTGCCGACAGGAGGAACTTGACCAAGTTGTCCCTGCTCTTCAGTCACATGCTGTGGGAGCTGAAGGCCATGTTTCCTGGGGGCCGCTTTCAAGGCGACACCTACAGGCTGACCAAGACAGAGGCCGGAGAGTTCTGGAGGCGAGGGTTCGGAAACAAGTGAGTGTGCGGAGAAACGGGCGGGGTAGTAACCGTAGTAACTGTGGAACTAGAACGGAATAAGGGACGTGGGCCTTCACCCACCCCTGGCTACAAATAGGCTGATGCCTGTTATGTGAGTGGGAGGTTTTGGCCAGCGTGTCAGACGCAGACGGCCGTAGAGGGACACGGGGAGGGGGCAGGGGGAGGAGGAGGTGGTGCTTTTGGGGGGCAGGGGTGGAGGAAGGAGGCGATTGCTAGGGACCTTGTACTCCTCGTTTGACATCTGCATGAGAAAGAGAGAGAGAGAGGGGGGGGGGGGGGGAGATAGAGAGAGTGAAAGAGAGGAAACCACAATATACATCATACTGTATGAATACAAAGCAGATTATTACCCAACACCCCTTAGCCACTACACACACACACACACACACACACACACACACACACACACACACACACACACACACACACACACACACACACACACACACATTAGCATTAGAGTCTTGTGAAGTCTTGTCGTGTTCTGTTTTTCCACTCATGGCCGTTTTGGACTTACCCTATCAGTATGCGTCAGTACGTCATACATAGCTATGATGCAACAATCTCTCCCCCGTTTCTTTTCTGCCCCCCCCCATCGACCTCTTTCTCTCTGCATCTGTATGCATGTTCACATTATACTGCATGTAAACAAAGTTGTTCTTAGGACAGAACGATTATGATTGGTTGTCTTTCTCCCCCCCCACCCCCACACTCTCTCTCTCTCTCTCTGTCTCTCTCTCTCCCTCTCTCTCTCTCTCTCTCTCTCTCCCTCCCTCCCTCTGTCTCTCTCTCTCTGTC
>NC_137680.1:2094764-2099764 GCF_963989245.1 Nansenia antarctica | reverse complement strand
CGATGGTTCTCGAGCCTAATGGCCCTTAGGAGCAGGAGTCTATCTCCTGTTTCCGTAGCGTGAGGCAGCTTGATGTACAAGTACACCCCCTGGACTTGACGCTGGTATGTCGCAGGGTCTTACCCCAAATCCAACCCTTAAAGCTGAATGCCAAGCAGGGAGGCATCAGGTACCATTTTTATAGTCTTTGGTATGGCCTCTGTTTGTGGCTTCTAGGGAGTCATAATGAATAGTATACTGAAAGGTGTCTTCTTTTGATAACACTAGGACTACTTCCTCATTGGGTTTGATTGGCCATCAAGAGTGTTCTGTCTCCTCCCTCTAGATGCCAGTGGGAGGAGCTAGCCAGTAGCGAGGAGGAGAATTCTGGGGGATTTAGATCCCTCCCCCCCCTACAGCCACACGCACTCTCCTCCAGGTCAGCTGGCACCTGTCTCCATGGCGACTCTTTCCGGGTCATTGTCAGAATAAATGTGTTTGCTCAACCACAGTGTAGTGCACAATAACACGCTTTTGTTTTCCCTTTAAAAATATCTTATTTGCTTAGTTTCAGGGTTTACTCCTTACCTAGGGCAGATTACTGCATAATCTGATCATCATTAGCCATCATTCACATGCTGTGTAGTGTATGTATCAGAGGGTCACTGGTAAAAACATCACATTGTGATATGTAAAACAGTGTACAGGAAGTAGTCAGAAGATCCTTCCTATCGCACTGAGTAACACACTTTGTTTGTTCATGTTATTCTGTCTGTAACAGTGAGGAGACAAATCGTTCCGCTTCCCCCCAGTCCTGTGGAGATGGTGAGTATAAAGAGATACTATAAAGTGGGGCAGTATTGGAGGGGTTATTGTGTGTCATGAACTACTCTGCATGGTCGACTGCTGTCGCTTATTTGAGGGACACACAGTATGCACACAGACACAGAGCACACATAGCGTTCTACTCTCTCTAACAGTGTTGTATTTCACACTGAGTTTACAATCCTACCTCTCTCTCTCTCTCTCTGTCTCTCTCTGTCTCTCTCTCCCTCTCTCTCCCTCTGTCTTTCTCTGTCTCTCTCTGTCTCTCTCTCTGTCTCTCTGTCTCTCTCTGTCTCTCTCTCCCTCTGTCTCTCTCTCTGTCTCTCTCTCTGTCTCTCTCCCTCTCTCTCAGATGGAGTCACCTGGTTAGGACCCTCGAATACAGCCACACAGAAGAGGCAGAAAAAAGAGAGGAATAAAAGGACGTCAGAGCTCAGAAACGACGGGTACAGACAGAGAGAGGTGGAGAGAACCATGTCATCCTGACAGAAAGAAAGTGAAGAGATGCCAGTCAGTGTTCTGTGAATGGGAAAGCTACTGTCGTTATAATATATGCATCATTTTGGATGCAGTGCACACCAACATTGATCCACTAAAAAACTCAAGATAATGAGAGGGATGAAGACTGAATATGGATCACTTGAGGCCCCCTATGGCACAGAACTGGCCTTGCTGACCCCCCCCCCCAAAACCCATTCATGCTATTGTAACTGGATCGTTTTGACAGAAGATACATCGCCATTTACTCATTGAAATGTGCCGTTCTAACGCTGTGCTTTACATAATATTCATTTAGTATACAAATATTTGCATATTCAGAGCAAATAACTACCGTATACATTAAAGGTGATATATTTGCCATTTTAGGAGTATGTTTGGTAGACCGCTATGGCCTCCATACAGTCAATGGGAAACATAAGCAGTCTTAGCCCTCAAAACCCATCTGTTCTCCAAGGCATTTGGCCCCTAGTCATTGTTTTAGTTTTTGCTTTGTTTGTTTTCTGTTTTGTCTGTCCGTTTTCATCCCCTTGTACAGCGTCCTTGGGTTTTTGAAAGGCGCTATATAAATTAAAGTTGTTATTAATAATAATAATGTGGACATACATTCATTGAAAACATGCTACCTCATAAGTTGACCCCATCTGTAAAACATACTGACCAATGTAGGTGTTTATTCATGACTATAAGTTACAGTATAACTCTATCCCAAAATGTGTGCCATCTTACACAGACATATGTTTTATATTGATGATATATGTAAGATGATTGATGATAAGATGATTGTATTTAATAAAAGAGAAAAATAAAAACCTGTAACTCAAATAAACCTTTTTCCACCAACCTCTGACAAATGTTCAAGTCATTTGTTTCTTATTGTGGCCGCTTGCTTGTATGGACTTGTGGAATTGTACCCAAATTTGCTTTGATCGAAGTCAGTTTGATTCACAGACAACATGGATAGTAGTTTAACCTGAGGATTTTATTAATGTGTTTTACAGGGTTATGATCTGTGCTGATAAGACTTCAGTGATACACACTTTCTGTGTGAGAGAGAGAGAGAGAGAGAGAGAGGAGGAGGAGGATGAATTGATGGTTATCCTAGAGGTGTACAGCCAGCTGTACTATACTATGCATACTCGGCCAGGGTTCTCTCGATCCAGCCACCGAACTCGCACACTTTGACGTAGACGCCGGGGTAGTTGGGCTCAGCGCAGCCCTGACCCCAGGACACCAGGCCCTGCAGCTCCCCGCCGCACACCATAGGACTGCCTGAGTCTCCCTGAGAGAGGGAGAGGGAGAGAGAGAGGGAGGGGGAGAGAGAGAGGTAGAGACAGACAGAGAGAGACAGAGAGAGAGAGAGAGACAGAGAGAGACAGAGAGAGACAGACAGACAGACAGAGAGAGACAGAGAGACAGAGAGACAGAGACAAAGAGAGAGGGAGACAGAGAGAGACAGAGACAGAGACAGAGAGACAGAGAGAGAGACACACACAGATAAGACAGGATGGGGGGGGGGGGGGGTTTCAGTTACTACACTACAGAAAGAAAGCAATCATCATAATCCGAAAACAAAGGGGGTGGGTGGAGACTCAAAAGATCGTTCTAGATACTAGATGTACGTACATACACATGTATGTGGGAGACACCAATCACAGGAGGAGAGTGAGAGATAGAGGCATACAGAAGCTAATGTAACATCAGATATTCTCGTATGGTATATTCTAATAAGAGAGTGTGTGTGGTGTGACATACGTTGCACGAGTCTCTGCCTCCGTCCATGAAACCGGCACACACCATCCGGGGTGAGATCATGTCGGGGTAGGCGTTCATACAGGTCGCCTCGTCAATGATGGGCAGATCCAGACACCTCAGCCTCACGGGCATGTATACTGTAGGGAAGCACAAAGACAGGAAGACGCCCTTTAAGATACCAGGGGCCGGATTCACCAAAGTGTTGTGTGACAATTCTTAAGAAAAAAGATAAGATGTTCCTAAGAATGTTCTTAAACACTATTCACCATTTCTTTCTTAAGAATTGTCCTGTCTTAAGAACTTCTTAGTTTTCTCACTTAAGAAGTTCTTAGATTTTGAACTGTGATTTTTACACCTGTGTGTCACTCTCTCTCTTATTAACTCACTGGCTTACATAGAGTACATACCGATATTAAGAGATTAAAGAATAGGCCTACATGTGACACAGGCTGAAAGGCCCATTTCAGTTATATCTCAAACATACAAACATGTGATAGGCTACATTCACACAAAAGTACTCTGACCAACTTGAATTAACAATATGTGTTAACACATTGTCTAGGGCTAAACTAAATATTAATAAAATCAAATAAATGCAATACAAAATTGTTCAAGTAAGACTTACCTTTCACTTTAGCTGCTTTAAGACAGGTGAGAGCTTCTCTTAAAGTTGAGAAGAAATTTGAGAAGAAATCTAAGAACTTTGTTTTCGAGAATCTCATTTGTTCTTAAGTTGTTCTTAAGTTCTATCTTAGGAAAAATCTTAAAAGAAGAAAGTTAAGAAAAAACTAAAGAAAAGATAAGATTTTCTTCATGAATACCAAATCTTCTTAAGAACGCTTTGTGAATCCGGGCCCAGCTCCCTGTTTGTAGGTAGGAGATTAAGTTTGCTGGGTTAAACGTTTGTATGTTGATTGGTAACATGTGTATAGAAGAGGCCAGAGAAGACATGGCTTCCCTGGAGAAGGACTATGAGGAGGTGGGGCTGGACTCTGGGGACGGTTGTGGAGATGAGGAAGACTATTAAACTGATCCCATCTTCAGTATTTAAAAAATAAATAAAAAAAAGTAAAAAAAAGTTTCATTTAAGTAAATGAACCAACATAAACTAAATAACATATGTATATGATTATGGATACGAATCAGTAGTGTATGCCATGAGTGAATGGTTGTATAATGTATGTTGTAGGTGTAAGAGGTGTAGTATGGATGTATGTAGTGTAAAACTGAAAGGCCCTACCCAGAGACCCAGAGACCTTACCAACAGAACCCAAATCATAAGGAAGGAAGAGAGAGACAGAGGTGAGGACACCCATCTCATATCCCCAGCTCCCCAAACCAGGGTGACACCACTCAACCTGACGACCCACCCACTCTGCCCAGGCTCCACCCACTCTGCCCAGGCTCCACCCACTCTGCCCAGGCTCCTCCCACTCTGCCCAGGCTCCAGCCACTCTGCCCAGGCTCCACCCACTCTGCCCAGGCTCCACCCACTCTGCCCAGGCTCCACCCACTCTGCCCAGGCTCCAGCCACAGCCAATATGCAGGCAGAGTGGGAGGCGTCACAATTGGTCAAGTAAAGTGTGGGTCTAGCCAGGGCCAGTCCTAGGCATAGGCGAACTAGGCGGTCGCCTAGGGCGCCAAATGCCTGGGGGGCGCCAAATGCCCCCCCCCCCCCAAAAAAAAAACATTTTATTTAGATACATTTTAATAAATAAATTAAAAAATGTATCTATGAATTTCATGTCTCTATGAAAATATGTCTCAGCCTACTGTCTATTTTTGTCTTCAAACCATTGTTGTCCATATTTTTACTGTTGAATGTGTGGGTGGTGATGAGGCAGTACTGGTGGCTTAATGTGGTGGTGGTGGTGGCGCCCCTAAAATGTTGGGGGGAGGGGGCATCAAATCATACTCTCGCCTAGGGCACCTAAATGCCTAGG
>NC_137680.1:2079764-2089764 GCF_963989245.1 Nansenia antarctica | reverse complement strand
TTTAAATTTGAATTAAATGATTATTTAGTTATGATTATTAATAATTAATTAATATTAATTAATAGTGATAATTGATTGTTAGTGATTAATTAGTTATGATTATTTAAATAATTTAAATAAAATTGAATTAAAATTTTAATTAAATTTAAATTAAAACACACACACATAGATTACATTTAAGTCAATAATACACAATACCACTGAAACAATCCGTTGTTCTGAATTGTAATGTTCTGTGTAGACAGTTGACGCAGTTAAAAGTTGGACTAGCATCTGTTTAGCAGATACGGCAACAGAAGGTGGGTTGTAAGAAAAGTACACCTTATAGCATATTTTCAGCATATTAAGCAGTATAAATATTTCAGACATGGGAGCCAAACCCAGTAACATTGTGAGGGCTGTTAATACAGATAAGGGAATATTAGCAAATTCATCCCCTGTGGCTATAGTGGAAAAAATGAATCCTCTTGTTAAGGAGATTAGCAAAATGTCAACGAAATGGAATATTCGTTGGGCAGACATTGAACAACCATGGCCAGAAGAGGGCACCTTTGACTTACAATTAATTGCAACATTGGAGATACTTATCAATGCACATAAAGCGCATCAAAAAGGAAAGATTAGATCAGAGAAACGCAGGTTAGAGTTAGCTATTTTAGACCTCTTCAAGGTAGAGGGGCAGAAAGTAGCATTAGCTTGGAATGAGAAAACAGCTCACATGGATCCAGAAAAAAGAGATGAATTGGCCAAAGCAATGGAAGAGAAAGTGAACATTCCATTCTCACACACAGCTCCAATCTCCAGTCCTCCTCCCTATGCCAAGATACTGGAGGACAATTCTCAGCGGATCTACCCTCAGGTCCCCGTCCTAAGTACGAACGGAGCCTTCACTATCAAAGATGAGGGTGATAATGTACTAGAGAGGGGAAGAGCGAAAGTGACCGTGGATTTCGAACCAGAGAACAAGACAGATGACGGTGAAGATGGCAGTGGAGGTGAAGGCGAATGTTCCGGTGCTGACAGCAATGCACAGGGAGGTTACAGTGCTCAGATCAGAAAACTAATAGCCAGGGCCGAAAAACAGGGAAGGACAAGACGCTATAAAAAGGGAAAAGAAGAAAGTGGTTCTGAAGATGAGCAGGAGTCTCTGAAGATAGAGAAGAAGAAAGAGAGCTTAAAGCAAAAGAAGAGGATGTCGGAGGAAGAGGAGGAAGAAAGGGTGAAAAAGGATAAGGAGGAGTTAAGAAAGAGGGCAAGAAAACTCCAGAGAAGCCTAAGAGAGGAGGAAAGTTGTATACGACAGATAGAGGAACTGGAAGAACAGATAGCTCAAGTGACATCATTTCATACATCCCAGCCGAACCTCTCAAGAGAATATCGTCAAGTGTCATCACATCATACATCCCAGCCGAACCTCCCAAGGTCTACAGCGACACCAAGGTGGGACGAAAGAACGGAGCCACTAGTAAGCAATTATGGCCTTAGACCAAGAGGGAAGGCATCGGAGGAAGAGGAAATTCAGGGGGTCTTCCCGGTGCTGTTTCGAGATAACAAGATAGAATATCGTCCTTGGGGTCATACAGATCTGTCTGAAGTGATCGAAAAACTCCCAGTCCTAGAAGATGGGGGTCACCCTTGGACTAACGAGATGGACGTGAGACTGACAGGGACGCAGGCCGCGATGGGAGACCTGAAAAGACTCTTAGCCTTTATTACAGGATTGGACACCATGCAGGAAATATTGACGAAGGCAGGACTTCATAAATATATCGGTACATCAGTTTATGACCCAGAGCTCTTCGCAGCAAACAGAGGCAGGCTGTGGAAGGCAATCAGAGAGACATACCCTACTCACATTCACCCAGACAATATCATCGTGATGCCACTGGGAGAAGATGAGAATCCCAGGGGTTTCGTAGCCCGTGTGCACTCTCAATGGAGAAGTGTGACAGGGAAGGATGCCGAAGATAACCCGTTAGAAAAAGCCATAATCAGGGAAAAGATTCAACAAGGTCTCCCTACCCCAGTTAAGAACAAGTTAGCAGAAGTGGTGGGGCTACGACACATGAACAAGGCTGTTTATATAGACAACGTAGCACACCAAGTAGAATTATTTAGAAAGAAGATTCAGATACAGAAGGCACAAGACGAAGACTCACTCAGAAAACTAACTCAAGTACAATTGACTGAAGGCAAGAAAACCAGAGAGAGAGTGCAGACCATAGCCCTACAGGTCCCATCTCAACCACAGCAACTGCAAACTGTCCCTCCCCAGTCATACCCACAGGGGCCACAAGGGGGGTATCCATACCCACAGGGGCCACCAGGGGTGCAAGTGGTTCCGTACCAGCCATACAACCAGCCTGGCCAAGGACCACCACAAGAGGGATGGACCGCAGCCGGGAAGAAGATGTTAGGACCATGTTTCCAATGCGGCCAGGATGGACACTTAGCCCGTACCTGCTGGAAGAAGAACCAGGGGGGCGCAGGGGGGAAACAAAAAGGAAGATATAGGCCCCCTGCTACACCGGCTCCAGGAGTGGTGAACCCCTACGGAGGCCCACCAGCTGGGCTATAGGGGTGCCCAGAAGATCCGAGAGGGGGGTGCCAGCTGGTGGTGACGAACAGGCCTGAAGATGAACCTACCATATGGGTGTCGGTCAACCAACGTCCATTAGAATTGATGGTGGACAGTGGAGCAGCCTACACCTGTCTGAAGCCTGAAGATGCCACGCACCTTCCTATGTCTGGGAAATATGTGAAGACAATCGGATTCGAGGGAATTAAACAGCTGATCCCTACTACTGAGCTTGTAAGCTTAGAGTACAAAGGACAGAGAGCAGATCTGTCAATACTTGTATCAGAACACACGCCAATAGGGCTACTAGGGAGAGATGCACTATGCCAATTGAACTGTACAGTGAAATGCACACCTGACGGCTGTCGGGTGACAGTGCCACAAGAGAACAGACAGCTGTCTATCATGATGGACAACAACGCATCTATGGTGTATTGGGTGGGAGGGCTTAGCCCAGACCTAATGGAACCAGCAAGGATGTGGGACAATTATATCCTGGCACACATGTCCGAGGCCAGAAGGCCTACTGATCCATTGCATTGTACACTCCAGTATTTTAGAGAAGTTGCAGATGCAAACCCAGATGAGTGGCTGAAGCATCAGCCAAAACAGGTACAGCTTAGTACAAGTTGTATAATCCTAGGCCCTCAGGGAGTGGCTATGAAGATAAACAGTGACACTTATCTAGATCAGGAGCATAAGATTGAGGGTAGCATCCCTCATGTGACACTTATGATATCTGAACACTATAAACAGAAGCATTTAGGGGCAATGATGGCAGACTCAGAAAAAGCCAGATTTGTAACGACAAAAGAAAACCCTGCTATCTGGAGGAGCATTGATGGACAGTTCACAAAACTGATGATCTCTGCTCAAGGAATAGGACATCCGCAGACTGTGAAGCTAATGAACCAGCTAATCCTTCCTGTACAACCTGAAAAAGACCTCAGAGAAGAAATGATACAGAATGTGCCAGCAGACCTGTGGGCAAAGAACAGTACAGACATTGGATTTGTGAAATCAGCTCGTCCATTGAGAGTTGAACTCATACCGGGTGAAAAACCCCCTTGGAAAAACCAATACCCATTGAAGCAGGAAGCAATTGATGGAATTGAGCCACAGATCAAAGGATTGTTAGAGGCAGGAGTCTTGAAGATAACTCAATATCCGTTAAGTAACACACCTCTTCTGCCAGTAACGAAACCTGATGGTTCATATCGTCTGGTACATGACCTACGGGCTGTGAATGAGGTAGTTGTCAGCTATCCAGCCGAAGTTCCTGATCCTCATGTGCTGTTGACTCAGATTCCATCTACAGCCAAAGTATTTACAGTGATTGATTTATGCGGGGCTTTCTTTTCTATACCTCTTAGTGTAGAAAGTCAAGGGTTATTTGGGTTTACCTACAAAGGTCAACATTATCAATATACCAGAATGCCACAAGGGTACAAACACAGTCCTCATGTTTTTAATCAGGTCTTGAAGGAGGACTTAGACGGGTTAGGGCAGACGATAAGTAGTACTGCCATTCAGTACATGGATGACATACTCCTTTGTGCCCCAGATGAAGAAACATGTCACAGGGATTCCGTTAAACTGTTAAAGGCTTTGGCGGAGAAGGGACACAAGGTGTCTAAAAAGAAGCTACAGTATTGCCAGGAAAAGGTAACTTACTTAGGACAATCTATTACACAGGGACATCGCAGTGTCACTAACGAACACTTGGAAGCTATTCAGAAGGCTCCAAAACCACGAACGGTTAGGGAAATGATGATGTTTTTGGGCATTACTGGGTATAGTTCAGCATGGGTGGAGGATTACACTAGACTGGTCGCTCCATTGAGGGGGATGATTAAGGAAACAGGTAGTGATAAACTCCAATGTTGCATTACTTGGACAAGGGAAGCTGATTTGGCGTTTGAGACAATTAAACACAAATTACAAGAAGCGCCAGCTTTAGCGCTTCCAGATTATTCCAAAGAATTTGGATTGTATGTTTCTTCTTCAGCCAAAGGGAAGTATGCCTGCGCTGTTCTTACGCAACCAACAGGCATTGGACCTAGTCCACAGCCCATAGCCTATTACTCTGTCGCATATTCAGAGGTAGAAATGGGTTTCGCGCCATGCTACAGAGCAATGGCCGGGGCATATCTTATGTACGAGAAGGCAACAACCTTAACAATGGGGTACCCAATTACCATTCTCTGCCACCACAGTCTAAGGAATCTTTTGAATCAAGGCAAGTATACTTTGACGATGCCTAGGATTAGGAATTATTACAGGATGTTGGAAAGAGAAGATGTAACATTACTAAGATGTAACACACTTAACCCAGCAGAGACCTTGCCAACCCCAGAAGATGGGGAACCACACGATTGTGTGAAGGAAGCTATGAGGTACTCTAAGCTTAGAGCAGATCTACTAGCTTTGCCTTTGAAGGAAGCTGACGTTGAGTATTGGACTGATGGATCTTGTTACCGGGTAGGAGAAAGTTTACGTGCTGGGTATGCCATAGTCCGATCCCAAAATTCAGGGTTCATTGTGGAACAAGCCGAGGCTGTTCCTCAGCCTTGTTCAGCTCAATTGGCTGAGTTGATTGCCCTCACAGAAGCATGCAACTTGGGAACCGGACGAAGAGTGACAGTGTACACCGACTCTGCCTACGCCCATAATGTGTGTCATCTACATGGAGCTGTATGGAAGGGACGGGGTTTTAAGAAAACTGATGGTTCGCCTATTCAGCACCACGCTCAAATCATGAAGCTGTTACAAGCCATGATGAAACCAAGGGAATTAGCCATAGTGAAGTGTGCCGCACACAGATCTGACTCATCACATGTCACACAAGGTAACAGGGCTGCAGATGATGCAGCCAAAGCCATTACAGGAGCAGACAAAGCAGGTAAAGTTCTGCTGGTCACACATGAAACACAGTTACAGGGCATGGTCACGCTTGAGGATTTGTTGATGTTACAGAGTGGGGCAAATGCGCTAGACAAAAACCTATGGTTAACAAGGGGGGCTAGTCAGGATGACACAGGTCTATGGAGAAATCATGAGGGACTGGTTGTGGCACCCCCAGATTTATTAGGCATGCTGATACAGGAAGCCCATGGATTAGCACATGTGGCCAGGGGGGAGGTAAGACGCAAGATCACCAAGGAATATGGTTTTTGGGCTCCATATTTATTGGAACAAATAGACCATATCCTTGGTCAATGTGTGGTCTGTTTGAAAAACAATATCAGACCTGGAATACCAGTGGGAACTGGGCATATCCCTACCCCAAACGGGCCAATGAAACATTTGGTGATTGACTATGTGGACATGATTCGTCCTGTTGCAGGATACAGGTACATGTTAGTTGTAGTGGACAGGTTCAGCAGATGGGTAGAAGCATGCCCCACTCGAAAAAAGGATGCTCAGTCTGTAGCAAAGTTCCTATGCAGGGAATTCATACCTAGGTTTGGAATTCCAGATAGGATAGCGTCAGACAATGGTAAGGAATTTGTGGATAAGACGGTAAAGCTTATACTACAAAAGTTGGGAATCAAGCAGAGATTTGGGTGTATTTACTCACCTCAAAGCCAGGGGATGGTAGAGAGGATGAACGGGGTCCTTAAGAACCGTCTTTCTAAGGTCTGTCAGCATACAGGTCTTAATTGGGTGGAAGGACTCCCTCTTGCATTGATGGCCTGTCGTTCCAGTGAGATTCGAGGGCTGCACTTGACTCCCCATGAACTGGCTATGGGGAGAATAATGACAGCTCCCTGTGCACGAACCAGTGGGAAAGGGCCAAGTTTGGCTCTCTTGGAGAGTGACATGAAAGCCTATGTACAGTACATGACTAACCGGCAAAAGAGTATCTCTTCTTATGTGCTCCACAAACAGGAACGTGAAGAGGAGGTGAACGCACAGGAGAGGAAGGACGCGTTGCAACCGGGTGACAAAGTATACGTGAAGGTCTACAGACGGAAGTGGCATGAGGCTCGACGGGAAGGACCATACGAGGTCGTTCGGTGCACTGGGACTGCCATCCAAATCAAGGGGTCCCCCACCTGGTATCACGTTCATCACTGCATCAAGGCACCCGATGAGGACGATGAGGGAGAGCCTCAGCAGGATGGTGAGGAGACCCCTGGGGACGAGGAAGTCCACAGCTTGGACATCCAGGCTGACGAAGATGTTGGTGAGTATCTGCGCCGTGATGCAGATGATGCCGGGGGCCTCGTCCCAGACCCTGTCCAGCCCAGAGATGAGCGGGCCAAGGGAGATCGTGAAGGATCCAGTGACTGCGACACCCCTCTGGGGGGTTCTACCAAGCCTGGTGTTGCCCCTGTTGTCACCCCTTCCGACCCTGACAATGCTCCAGACGGAGATGTCAGCAACCCGGGCGGCTGCCCGGACCAAGGTACCATTGAGAGACACAGACCTGTCAGTGATACACCCCAACCAGACAGATCCCGTGATACACCAAGGCCAATTAGGAGGAAACTCAAGCCATGCCGTTTCAGAGACTAATATACCCCTTAGTGTTCCTACCCCATTGACTTCCTTGGACAATGTTACACTTCACTCACACACTGTTATGCCTGGACGTCAGAAAAGAATGATCACAGCAGGTAGATCTTTTATTTGCCCACATTCACGTTGTACTGTTGATGATTGTTTGATCTATACCGCCGAAGCGGACGAGTGGTATTTACTGGATGCTAAATATGTTACACTTAATCAACACTCAAGCAACACGCAAGAAACTCGTGTGACATTAACTAATGTTGACAAGGTGTTGAACTCGTATTGGTGTGCTAGACGTAATATCGGTGAACAGGTGTCTAGTGAATCCAACAATTTCAAGGACAAAGTTTGTAGGAACGCTCCTGACTATCCACACTACTATAGGTTGGACTGTGAGAAATTTGTGCATGAATATGTTCACGTTGAGTTACCAGGAAAGGTTGAAAATGTTGCTGTGAAGGCTTCTACGAAGGTGATTGTAGTCGCTACTGACGATTATTTGTTGTATGATTCTAATCACCTGGGGACACGGTCCCACCCTAATTCTGCCACTAGTATCATGAAAGATTTTGCTTCAAAAATGAATTATTCTGATTGCTGGATTTGTCAACAGGTCCCTGTAAGTACATCTGCTCCTATGTTTTTCCCCATACCGTTAACTAAAGCAGAATGGTTTCATTATAATTGGCAGGGTTTAGCCCAATTTGTTTTACAGGGCAAGAACCAGAGCTCTTCTTGTCAGCCCAGCACGATTCTGGTTCCTTTAAATTCTTCCTATGCAGGTGTGGATATTGGTGTGTTGGAACGTCTGACAGCAGCAGTTAACGAACACCATAGGCCTAGCGGTGTGGGGAAGGTTATTATTGATAGGCTTACACATTTGTCACAACCAACAGGTCCGAAGAAGATATATATTATCCAAGCTATGTTCGTTCAATTGAATGGTACTGCATTGAGTCCTCATCTGTTATGTTCTGGGAGTGTGACTTCTACACGGTGGAGAGGTTCAGTTGTTATTTCTGGATTGAAATGTAAAGTTGTTGATTGTGCTATGGTGCCTCAAATGAAATTACATGATACCAATACTACCAGACGGCAGAAAGGCACCACGCAGCTTAAGGTCATGCCTCTCGTAAATATTACAACCTGTATTGACATACAATCTCGGCTCAAGGGCAGCGCGCTTCGTCAGCTAGGGGCCGCGTCTTGTATAGGTGGTGTCATTTTCCCGTATCCTGGTACGGAGCTTCAACTCCCGGAGGGTGTGTTTCTTGTGTGTGATAATAATGCATTCTCTAAGCTTCCTGCTTTGAGTGAGGGTCTTTGTTATTTAGCTCATCTGATACCTTTGATTAGGAAAGTTACTCGGGAAGAGATGTCTGTACTTCACAAACAAGCAACCCATCGTAGTCGTAGGGCGTTATCTACCGCTCAGAAGTTTTTTGGCCTAATATTCCCAAGTTATGGTGTCTACAACTCTCAGACTGAATTAAGTGCCCTATCATCCGTTCTTGAAAAACACATTAATGCTTCGGATGCTGTAGTATCTGCCCTGGCTACTGAATTGACTGAAACTAAGAATGTAGCTCTCCAAAATAGAATGGCTTTGGACATTATTTTGGCCAGTCAGGGTGGTACTTGTGCTTTGATAGGCGGTGAATGTTGCAGTTATATTTCGGATTCTGGTAACGCTCTGTATGATTTCCATGAATCTAACAAGAAGGGTATAGAGGATTTACGTAAAGAACACGGTTGGAATACATTGGATTTCTTTGATTCTGCTTTTTCAGGTATTGGTAATATGATCAGGTCCGTCGCTATTATTCTTGTTGTCATTATCATCTGTATTATGTTACTTGGTATTTTAATCAAATGTTTTGGAAAGTGTATTTCTGATGTTCCGGTTAATGCTTTGATGATGGCCGACATAGCTGATGAGCAAAAGCTGGATTCTGCTTTGCTTTCTGATTTTGTTTCCTCTTTTGATGATTTATTTATTAAGTGATGTTTTGTGATTGTTTGCTTCGGTTCCTGTTTGTTTCTTTCTATATCATGTGATTGATGTCGGTTGTGAAGTGATGTAATGGTTACGCGACAATGGAAGCTCCTGATTATGGAAGTGTTATCAATCTGAGACAGCGGTAAAGGCTGTTCTCCAACTGGGGCCATGTGCTAGCAACCTCTGACCCTGCCGCTTCGAGGACGAGGGAAACATCGGTCGTTGGAAATTTCTGTATCTCAGTTTTTGTATTATGCATGATGAACTGAGTGTGGTTTAATGTTGATGTGTTGATGTGTTGATGTGTTGATGTGTTGGTGTGTTGATGTTGTTGATGTAGTTGATGGGTTGATGTAGTTTTTCTGTCTGTCGTTTAGTTTCGGAACACACTCTGCGTGTTCCGAGGGGGGCTGTGTAGTGTATTTTCATGCTCTGTAACTATAGCGGTGGGCCTCTAAATACACACAATGGCCTTTTGACATGCATGTGCAGAGGATGTAATATCATCATGGGAAGATATAATTGCATTAGGGCCCGAGCCAACAAGACGCCCATAACATAAATTGCATTAGAATTGTATTAGACCATAGGGTGAATTGCATTATAATAAGACAATAACATCCTATTTACAGGCCAGAAAATGACCTCACCTACTATGATCTCACTGGTAAAACTTTGTATCTAACCAAATTAAAATGACGTGGACTCTGTTTTGATTGGCTCAGCGAAATAATAGTGACAGGGTATAAAGTCCGCTACGTAGATGGACTCTTTCTCTTTATTTTTTCACATCCATCCTGTGACCGATTCGGACCATCAGCTCCATTTGAGGGGCCATGCTGTGTAACCTGCTTCTTTTTGAATAAACAAGTCTTAAATTTGCTCAGGAACTCTTCTTCATTTTT
>NC_137680.1:1987264-2074764 GCF_963989245.1 Nansenia antarctica | reverse complement strand
CTTTGTCTCTCTGTCTGTCTGTCTATCTCTCTCACTCTGTCTCTCTCTCTTTGTCTCTCTCTCTGTCTCTCTCTCTCTCTCTCTGTCTCTCTCTCTGTCTCTCTCTGTCTGTCTATCTCTCTCTCTCTCCCTGTCTCTCTCTCTGTCTCTCTGTCTGTCTCTCTCTCTCTGTCTCTGTCTTTCTCTCTGTCTCTCTCTCTTTCTCTCTCTCTTTCTCTCTCTCTCTTTCTCTACTCTCGTCCCTTTCCATCCCTTTTCATCCCTCTCTCCGCCTCCCTCCCTCTCTCTCTCCCTCAGCTGCAGCTCCTCTGGATGACAAGATTGTGGGGGGTTACGAGTGTGAGGCTCACTCCCAGCCCTGGCAGGCGTCTCTGAACATCGGCTACCACTTCTGTGGCGGTTCCCTCATCAACGACCAGTGGATCATCTCTGCTGCCCACTGTTGGCAGAAGTGAGTATTGCATGCATGATTCACAGCCGGAGCGGAGTGATATATTTGGCTTTATCTTCCTAATTCACAGAGAGAGAGAGAGAGAGAGAGAGAGAGAGAGAGGGAGAGAGAGAGGGAGAGAGACACAGAGAGAGAGAGAGAGAGGGAGGGAGAGAGAGAGACACAGAGAGAGAGAGAGAGAGAGAGAGAGAGGGAGAGAGAGAGAGAGACACAGAGAGAGAGGGGGAGAGAGAGAGAGAGACAGAGAGAGAGAGAGACAGAGAGAGAGAGAGAGAGAGACACAGAGAGACACAGAGAGAGAGGGGGAGAGAGAGAGAGACAGAGAGAGAGAGAGACAGAGAGAGAGAGAGACACAGAGAGAGAGAGAGAGAACAATAAGGCCTTTCCAAATATTCCCCCCCCCCCCTACCCTTCTCAGCCCCTACTCTCACCTGGCCATCCTGGGGGACCACCACATCTGGGTGCACGAGGGCACGGAGCAGATCATGTCTGTGGAGGCCATCTACTGGCACGCCAGCTACGACTACCAGACCATGGACCACGACGTCATGCTGATGAAGCTGGCCCACCCAGTCACCATCGACAAGTTCGTCCAGCCCGTCGCCCTGCCCAAGGCCTGCGCCGTCGCGGGGGACAAGTGTGTGGTGTCCGGATGGGGAAACATCTACTCCGACTCTGGTATGGACGGATGAATATAGGATAGACTGGGATAGGATGGATGGATGAATATAGGATAGACTGGGATGGATGGATGGATGAATATAGGATAGACTGGGATGGATGGATGAATATAGGATAGACTGGGATGGATGGATGGATGAATATAGGATAGACTGGGATGGATGGATGAATATAGGATAGACTGTTTTCCCTAGCCTTCCCCCCCACCTAGCTATCGGTCCCTGGCTTTTTTTATTTTATAGTTTTTATTGTAGGTCCCTGGCTCTTATTGTCTTATTGTTTAATCGTCCTTTTATCTTCTCTTTTAACTTTACCATATCTTGTATTGCATTGTATTGTGTGCATTGTGCTTATTTATTTCCTGCATTTTATCTATTTTACAACTGTGAAGCACTTTGGTTCAGCATTGCTCTATGTAAACGTGCTATATAAATAAAGCTGACTTGACTTGACTTGACTTGACTAGACTGGGATGGGATGGGATGAAATGGATGGGAATGGCAGTTGTGTTAGGTAAGGCATTTACTATGAAAATAGTAATCTCTCTCTCTCTTTCGCTCCTTTCCCTCCCTCCCTCCCTCCATCTCCCTGCCTGTCTAGTCTTCAACCCATTCAACCTGCAGTGTGTGGACATTCCCATTCTGTCCGAGGAGGAGTGCGAGATGTCCTACCCAGGCCAGATCTCTAGCACCATGGTGTGTGCCGGTCTCCTGGAGGGAGGCAAGGACTCCTGCCAGGTAAGCAGAACCCCCCTTCTACATTTACATTTACATTTTGGCCATTTAGCAGACGCCTTATACCAAAGCGACTTACAATCAATACATTTGAATACTAAGCAAGAGAGTCATCAATCCACCAGTCGTAGCAGGAAGAGTAATCCAGCTCAGGCCCGGGGCCATTGATAGAAGGAAAAACCTTCTCCTATCACCTACTTACAACCTAGTTTTTATTTTTTTTATTTTTTTTTTACACTGGAGAAACAGAGAAACAGTACAAGGGGGCAATAGAAGTTCTTAGGGACACAGTAGAGGGGAAGGCGGGTGTCTTTAGGAGACGCAGTGCTGAGGGGCAGAAGATGTCTCAGGAGGAGCAGTTAAGGTGTAACCTGAAGAGATGGGTCTTCAGTCTACATAACTTCTACCACATAACTGCACAAGTTGTACTGCACTTGCACAACTAGATACAGTATAGCCGTGCAGTTTTGTCTAGACTACAAAGAATAATTCTGAACATGTGAAATGGATATGCAATTATGATTGTCCCTAATTACAGGCAATATAATACGTACCTGGAGACACTCTATATAACTCAGTGATCTGGCAGATGTTGGCTGAACACTTGATTGGCTAATTCAATGTGTACAAGAAAAGCCAGATAATATGAGAGTAGCACTTGAAAAACAGCCTGAGAAAACCTGCATTGCAAGTGATTGTGTGAAATATGCTTTTGTAATATGGCCAATGTCATTCTTCGTCATGCAGCATTCTGATAATGCAACATTTAAGCTACAGTAGCTACAATAGCTTAAATGTCCTTAAAAGTCCTTAAAAGTCCTTACAAACAAGCTGTCTCAGAATGGCAACTAAATGGGCATTTACATGTTTTACATTTTTGGCATATCGTGAGCTTAGAATTATAAGGTTCTATCTCCGTTTAGGGGTAGTTCAGAGATATTGAGCGTCAAATGTATACATTCCATTGTGTTTTGTGAGATGAAACCTTTGTATTTGATTAATTATTAACTCAAAAATGTCAACATTTAAAAAATAACACCACACAGGCATTAATAAACACCTAATGGATCAGATTATGTAAAAAAACTAAATTTTGACAAAAATGGAGATAGAACCTTATAATTCTAACGTCACGATATAACAAGACACCTTTATCCAAAGCGACTTACAACAAATACATTTGACTAAGTAAGTGAATCATCTATCCACCAGTCATAGCAGGAACAAGTCATCTATGCTCAGGCCTAGAGCCATTGGCAGTCGTTGTGCTAGAAGGAAGATTTATTATTTTATTTTATTTATTAGTGGGAAGCTCATTCCACCAGCAGGGAGCCACTAGTATAGTGAAGAGACGTGACCGGGGTAGTGCGACTGCCTCATCTGTATGAGATGAGGCCTTATCTCAAGTTGTGTGTCTTCTCTTCTCCTCCCGCCATTCTTCTTTCCCTCATTCTCTCCCTTTCTCTCTCTCTCTCTCTCTCTCTCTCTCTCTCTCTCTCTCTCTCTCTCTCTCTCTCTCTCTCTCTCTCTCTCTCTCCTCTCTCTCTCTCTCTCCTCTCTCTCTCTCTCTCTCTCTCTCTCTCTCTCTCTCTCTCTCTCTCTCTCTCTCTCTCTCTCTCTCTCTCTCTCTCTCTCTCTCTCTCTCTCTCTCTCTCCCAGGGTGACTCTGGCGGACCCCTGGTGTGTAACGGGGAGCTGCAGGGCATCGTGTCATGGGGCTACGGCTGTGCCATGCCCAACTACCCCGGCGTCTACACCAAGGTCTGCGCCCTGCTGCCCTGGATCCACGAGATCCTCAACAACTACTAAGCTGTGGCATCCTTATCAGTAAACGCCTGTGTGTGTGTGTGTGTGTGCGTGCGTGAGAGAGAGAGAAAGAAAGAAAAAAAAGAAAGAGAGAGAGAGACAGAGAGAGAGAGAGAATGAATAGCTGAGTGCATTTTCCACACTTCTGCAAGGATATCCTGAGGACTTAAAAAAAATAAAATGACAAAATAAAATGACATTTTGCCTCCAGAAACTTGATGAATTCTTTTTGGTTACCATCATTTCTGTATTGTCATGAATCATAACAATGAACACACACTCCATACACAATGCTAGATTAATCAGTGAGGATATACTGTATGTAATGATCGCAGAATTCTAGTAGGAAGTAGATTTTTTTAAGTTTTAGGTACATTTCTGACAAAATAGAGGCTGTGTGCAGTAATCCAGCAAAACTTAACAATCCACATTAAAAAAGGTCTCACGGGTGGTGAGCATAGCAATACACTAAAACAAAAATATAAATTAAAACATTAAAATGACTGTGGTACAATCAATGAAAAATGTATTTATATATTGACTGTGTATTTTAGATCACTAGTTGGTACTTTATACACAGCATAATATATACAGTGATGCTTGAAAGTATGTGAACCCCATGTGCAGGCTTTTTTATCTGACATAACAGGTTTATATTTATCAATTCCATATGTTGGTTTAGAGGGAATCATGCGTGTAGTAGGAACACTAAATTATAAAGAAATTAGTGCAGGTGCAAAAATAAGTGAACCCCAAGTTGCCTTGGTTAAATCAAGTAGGTAAGTAGAATCAGGAGGGTAAATAATTGGGTACCAAATGAACCAGTTAGTTTAGTTTAGTTAAGTTTATTTATTTAGCACACAAGAAATTGTGCAAGGAGGGACCGAAGCCCAGAAGGCTTGTACATAGTTCCACTCCACGTCAATATCTATGTTTCAAATAAACATCAAGGGACACTTACTGCACGTCAATTGGAGAAAAGAAACCACAAACAAAATCATATCCATCGGGCAGAAAGGTAGGATAGCACATACAAACACACAAGACAAAAACAAAAAACTAAACAAAAAAACTGAAAATAGATACAAGGATAGTAAGATTAGTAAAAAATAAACATAGATTTCCATCCTTTCCATCCAGATCATTAGGAAAGAGTTCGGGTGCGACTCTGATAAATAGAGATGCAAAATAAATGCAAAACACACCATGCCCAGAGGAAAGGAGATCTCAGAGGACATCAGGAAGAGGTTAGTGAGAGCACATCAGTCTGCGGAAGGCTATGTAAGATTCGAACTCCATTAATCCACTGTGAGGCTAATCAGTTACAAAGGGAGAGCATTTAACATGACAGCAACTCGGCCTAGAAGTGGACAGGGAGTGGGAGGGTTGCCTCTGCTGTCAAAAAATAACCAAACTCACACAATCAAATCCACTATGTTTGGCAAAAAACCCAACACTGTCTACCACCAAAAGAACCTTATCCCAACAGTCAAACATGGTGGTGGGAATGTCATGATCTGGGGCTGCTTTTCCTCCTCTGGACCTGGCCGACTCCACATCATTAAGGGAACCATGAATTTTGAGGTATACCAGGAGATTTTTTTAACAGAACTTCAAGTCTTCAAGGATTGGTCAAGTCAAAGTTCTGACCTAAATCCAATTGAGATGCTGTGGCAGGAATTTCCTGAATTGAAAAACCTCACTTATGACTCACTTCTGTAAGGAAGAGGCAAAACTATCTCAAAATTCAATTCAACTTTATTCGCCATTCTAACCCTAGGAACATGATTAGGTATTCTACCATACTAAACAAGCTACAGTACATACAACAACAACACGACAACACGACAACACTCAAGACAAAATATACAGTACCAATATGAGTGGATATTATGAATAAATACTGTACAACTAAGTGCAAGAACATGTAAAGTGCAAGGTGCAATGATCAGGAGTTATTGAGGAGGGCTATGGCTTTGGGGAAGAAACTGTTCAAGTGGCGTGCTGTTTTTGTCCTGGTGGCCCTGTACCGCTGTCCAGAAGGGAGTAATGCAAACAAGCTGTGAGCTGGATGTGATGTGAGGGGTCAGCCACAATCCTGCGTGCTCTCTTCAGTGATCTGGAGCTATGGAGGTCTGTGATGGGAGGCAGGGGGCAGCCGGTGATCCGCTCAGCTGTCCGTACGACTCTTTGTAGCTTGGCCTGATGTCAGACACTGATTAGTGGCTATACGAGATGTTTACTCCAAGTTAGCGTTGCTTAAATCGGTTTTACCACAATCCATGTATCAAACAATTATTTCAGTTATATTAAAACCAGGAAAGTCTGGTGAGTCACCTTCAGACTATCGACCCATAAGCTTAATAAATTGTGACAATAAAATACTAACAAAAATCATAAGTAATAGAATTGCAACAGTTCTACCTGAGTTAGTCCACATTAATCAAACAGGGTTTATTAAAAATAGACATTTACAAACAAATACAAGAACCTGCTTTAATATTATACAGTACGCAAAAAGGCATAACATAGATCTATCAATAATGGCAGTAGATGCGGAAAAAGCCTTTGATAGAGTTGAATGGGCTTATTTATTTAAAGTATTAGAAGCATATAATTTCCCAGAGGAAATTATTAATTTTATAAAATTACTATATAAACATCCTAAAGCAAAAATATATACTAACAATACATTATCTGCAGAATTTACTTTAGAGAGGGGCACCAGACAAGGTTGCCCCCTATCTCCACTTCTTTTCGCTCTGGCAATAGAACCACTGGCAGAAAAAATTAGACAAGATCCCTATGTATCAGGCATAAGCGTGGGCAAAAATAACTTTAAGATAAATTTATTTGCGGATGATATTCTGTTATATTTAACGAACATAGATAAATCTATAGTCCCTTTGTTAAAAATATTCTCTGAATTCTCGGATATCTCAGGATATAAAATAAACATGGATAAAACTGAAATAATGGCAATTGGTAAACAAAAAAGAATAAACCCAGAATTACAATTACCATTTAAGTGGACAAAAAATATTAAATATTTAGGTTGCTTAATTAGTGACAAAAAAACTCAGATCTATAGAGAGAACTTTATTCCACTACTCAATAACATGAAAGAGACTTTAAGTAAATGGAAAAATCTTCCTATAAATCTGACAGGCAGAATAAACTTGTTTAGGATGGCATGGCTTCCTAAGTTTCTTTTTTTGTTTTAAATTATACCAATTACTCCACCCAAAAAGTACTTTAATATGGTATACTCAGCCATAACAGATTTTATATGGGCAGGGAAAACACACAGAATTAGAAGGAATATTTTACACCTTCCTATGTCAGAGGGGGGCTTTAACCTTCCAGACTTGGAGCTATACCAACTGGCCGCCCAGGGGTTCTATCTGAGGCATATAGTCCAACACACAGCAGAAGAACAATGGATCCACATTGAAGATTCAGGTGTACATCCCCAAAACCTCTTAACTCTTTTATTTTCAGAACATAAGACTAAGAAAAAAGGAAACTTTATTGTAAATAATATAGAAACGTCATGGAAAAAAATTAAGAGGATACTGGGAGAATCAATATCAATCCCAAAAAGTACTATTTTGTGGAATAATCCTTGGATAGCTCTTCAGAATGCTACAATAAATTGGTCTACATGGAGAACAAGGGGAATAGAAACTATAAACGACTTAGTAGGAGGGGATACCATTATTCCATGGCACGACTTCCAAAGTAAATATAAGTTGGCCAACGCTGAATATTTCAGATACATGCAGCTAAGAAGCTACATAAATCTAAATTTTAATTTAAAATCATTTGGGCAGCAGAGTACAATTGAGGATATCATATTTGATGGAGAAATTGATAAGAATTTGATAGGTAAAATTTATAGAACTCTACAGAAGTCCTATGTAGCTGAAAAACTGTTAGAAAGTAGGATTGAGATGTGGAATCGAGACCTAGGAAGAACAGATATAGGTTTAAAATGGAAAGAGTGTTGGAATACTACAAATGACATGACAGTTAATGAAAATCTACGTTTAATCCAATATAAAATAATGTATAGAGTCTACCACACGCGAGATAAAATCCATAAGTATTATAGTAATGTATCAGATAACTGTTTAAAGTGTGGAAAAAAAGACTCACTAATACACGCATTCTGGGAGTGTCCCAGAGTACAGAAAACCTGGGTTGACATAGAACATTGGCTCTCAGGGGTACATAAGGAAAGATTCAAATTTGATCCTTCAATCTGTCTTTTCCAGGATGTAGCCACAGTAAGATACCCTAGGGGGTGGATAATTATGTACTCATCAATTATATTTAAAAAACTAATACTTGGAAGTTGGAAATCAATTAAACCTCCAACACTACAACAATGGAAAAACGAAATTCTTTATTATACCAATATAGAGAAGAATTTAGCCATAGACAATAATAAGAAAGATCAGTTTGAAAAGATATGGGGAGAGATAGTGAAGGCCTTAGCTAAGACGTAAAGATAGTGCAAGAAACATAGTACTAAGAGATTAATTTGAGTATGCATTAGAATTATTAGTTAGATAAAGTATAGGGGGTAAACTGGGATAGACTTTAGACGGTTTAAAAAAAAAAAAGAAGTGGGGCTTTGGGATGTTAGGATGTGTTGTGATGTTTGTCAAGGTGTGATGTGTTGTGATGTTTGTCAAGTTGTGATGTGTTATGATGTATATCAAGCTGTGAGGTGTGGTGATGTATGTCAAGTTGTGATGTGTTGTGATGTATGTCAAGTTGTGATGTGTTGTGATGTATGTCAAGTCGTGATGTGTTGTGATGTATGTCAAGCTGTGATGTGTGTGATGTATGTCAAGTTGTGATGTGTAGTGATGTATGTCAAGTTGTGATGTGTTGTGAGGTATGTCAAGCTGTGATGCGTTGTGATGTATGTCAATTTGAGATGTGTTGTGATGTTTGTCAAGTTGTGATGTATTGTGATGTTTGTCAAGTAATGTGTGTATAATGTTTTGTGTAAAAAGAAAATGGAAAATGAAAATAAAATCTTACAAAAAAAAAAAAAAAAAGTTAGCGTTGCTAATGGAGGTGCCACAAGCTATTGACTGAAGAGGTTCAGTTATTTTTTGCAACTGCACTAATTTCTTTATAATTTAGTTTTTCTACACGCATGATTCCCTCTAAACCAACATATGGAATTGGTAAATATAAACCTGTTATGTCAGATAAAAAAGACTGGTTCTGATTAAATAAAGATTTCATGGTAAAAACAACAACAAATAGAAAAAAATAAAATCTAACCCTAAGGGGTTGACATACTTTCAAGCATCCCTGTATATACATAGGCAAGAAAAAAACAACTAAATGATGATAGTATTATTCTCAGTGGCAGGAAAGTTAAGTACAGTATATACAATACCAGATGCATCAGAGAGCATTCAACATATTGTGGGAGGGAGGGAGGGAGGGAGGGAGGGAGTGTCAGGGTTGTGTCAGGGTTGAACAATATTTGTTGGTTCCATACAGTAGATATTAATTTTGCACAAAACAATACGAGAGAGAAACATGGAAGAAAAGGGCTCCACTGGTGATTGGCTCTAGTATTTAGTATATCAGTGTTGTATTCCTCTCTCACTCCTCCTCCTTCCTCCTCTCTCTCTCACTCCCCCTCCTTCCCCCTCTCTCTCACTCCCCCTCCTTCCCTCTCTCACTCCCCCTCCTTCCCCCTCTCACTCCCCCTCCTTCCCTCTCTCACTCCCCCTCCTTCCCCCTCTCTCTCTCACTCCCCTCCTTCCCCCTCTCTCTCACTCCCCCTCTTTCCGACTCTCTCTCACTCCCCCTCCTTCCCTCTCTCACTCCCCCTCCTTCCCCCTCTCACTCCCCCTCCTTCCCTCTCTCACTCCCCCTCCTTCCCCCTCTCTCACTCTCCCTCCTTCCCCCTCTCTCTCCCGCTCCCTCCCTCCCCTCAGTGCTCAGCCTGGTGTTCCACTGTACCTACTATGGCCTTCATTCTCGGTGCGGTTCTAATGTTCTCTCTCTCTCTCTCTTCTCTCTCTCTCTCTCTCTCTCTCTCTCTCTCTCTCTCTCTCTCTCTCTGTCTTTCCAGGGAAATGACTCTTCTGTGTGTGTGTGTGTGTGTGTGTGTGTGTGTGTGTGTGTGTGTGTGAGGTGCTGTATGCATATGACAGCCCTGCAGGCTATGGACTGATGGGACTGCAGCTCCTGGCCTATGTGTGGTTCTACTGCATTGTTCTGATCTCACTCAATTAATAATAATAATAATAATAACTTTATATAGCGCCTTTCAAAAAACCCAAGGACGCTTTACATAAGCCATCAAACCTCTCTCTGCCTCCTCCTTAAATTGTCTAATTGTTTTAATTCAGTTTGAGTACCTATAAAGCCTAACACCTTCTCTTATCCGCCCTTACTCTTTCTCACCCTCTGTCTCTGTTTATCCACCCCACCCCGCGCTCTCTCTCTCTCAGGTTTTTTGCAGTGCCAGTCATGGCCCTGAAAGCTAACTTTGGGAGAAGATAGTCAATGGCATCCAGCTTTTTGACCGTAAAGGTTTTTTTGTTTGAGGAGGGCAATAATATAGAATAGAATAGATGGAATAGACTTTATTGTCGTTGTACAGTTGCCTATACAATGAAATTGTAGTGGTTCTTCTGAAGGTGCAAAAACAGAAAACATATTCACATATTCACAAACATATACACATATAACCTATCACAAATATTACACACTAGACAATTAAAAAGCGAAAATGCTATAAAACAAGCTAAGAGACAATGAGGTCCGTGGTGTCAAGTGCAAATAAAGACAACAATCTTAAGAAAATAAAAACAACTATAAAAGCAAGCTAAAAGACATGAGGTCAGTGGCGTTATAATACTATAATAATACTGTAAAAATATATAAATGTATAAATAGGCACTTAGAATAGAGTTATTGCACATTTCTATTGCACTTTTTCCCCTGAAGATAAACATTTATGAACATGTCTTATGTCTATTGTTCAGTGTTCAGTGTTCTGATGGTCCATGGGTAGAAACTGAATAATGTTCATGCATTGAATAAAAGGGGAGAGAGAGGTCATTGTGACTAGTTTTATTTGTGTATTTTTTTTACAACATAGTAGTGAACATAGCAAATCTTTTCTATTATTTGAACTGAACTTTTTTTTTTTAACCCTTCCACAAATCTTCCTCCTCAATCCTCGTCGTCCTCCTCCTCTTCGTCTCCGTCCAGGCCCTCCGTCTCCTCCTGGGCTGCCCTCTGCTCCTCCAGGGCAGCCTTCAGCGCCTGCTCCTCCTCCAGACTGGGGTCCAGGGCCTCTGTGATGTCTGGCCCGCTGGGGTACTCTAGCTGGGGCGCTCGTGGGCAGGTGGGCGTGTACCCTTCCCCAGCAAACTTCATGCCCCTGCCAATGTAGATGTTCTCAAACTTCCTACAGGACGAAATAACAGTTAACAACTGCAATATTGCCCATCTAAACCTAGACAACGATAATAAAAAGTCACATTGTTATATCTAGTGTACAATTCTGGTTATCAAGATATGAAGGCGTCTTACTTCCCAGTGGCGTAAGCGTACGCCCCTGGCCAGAGGTTGGAGCGCAGCACAGCGATGGCAAACTGAGAGATCAGGGTGGAGGACATCTTGGAGCTCCAGGGAGGGGTGCCAGAGATCTCTGCAACGCAGACAGAGCAGCAGGAAGACCAAGTGAGTTTGACACACAGGAAGAAGCCAGATTTTGGAGCTTTGGAATTCTCTCGAGGGTCAAATCCACCCGTTTACTCTCCTCCCTTATCTGTGGCCCTCTCCCCTCCCTGCTGTCTCAGTAAAGTGTGTCAGATCCACCAGCAGAGTGAAACACGCTGGTTGTTAGAGTGAGACATGGTGGTTGTTAGAGCGAGACATGCTGGTTGTTAGAGTGAGACATGCTGGTTGTTAGAGTGAGACATGGTGGTTGTTAGAGTGAGACATGCTGGTTGTTAGAGTGAGACATGGTGGTTGTTAGAGCGAGACATGCTGGTTGTTAGAGTGAGACATGCTGGTTGTTAGAGTGAGACATGGTGGTTGTTAGAGTGAGACATGGTGGTTGTTAGAGTGAGACATGCTGGTTGTTAGAGTGAGACATGGTGGTTGTTAGAGTGAGACACGCTGGTTGTTAGAGTGAGACATGCTGGTTGTTAGAGTGAAACATGCTGGTTGTTAGAGTGAGACATGCTGGTTGTTAGAGTGAGACATGGAGGTTGTTAGAGTGAGACATGCTGGTTGTTAGAGTGAGACATGCTGGCTGTTAGAGTGAGACATGCTGGTTGTTAGAGTGAGACATGCTGGTTGTTAGAGTGAGACATGGTGGTTGTCAGAGTGAGACATGCTGGTTGTTATAGTGAAACATGCTGGTTGTTGGAGTGAGACATGCTGGTTGTTAGAGTGAGACATGCTGGTTGTTAGAGTGAGACATGCTGGTTGTTAGAGTGAGACATGATGATTGTTAGAGTGAGACATGGTGGTTGTTAGAGTGAGACATGCTGGTTGTTAGAGTGAGACATGCTGGCTGTTAGAGTGAAACATGCTGGTTGTTAGAGTGAGACATGGTGGTTGTTAGAGTGAGACATGGTGGCTGTTAGAGTGAGACATGGTGGTTGTCAGAGTGAGACATGCTGGTTGTTAGAGTGAGACATGCTGGTTGTTAGAGTGAGACATGCTGGTTGTTAGAGTGAGACATGCTGGCTGTTAGAGTGAGACATGGTGGTTGTTAGAGTGAGACATGCTGGTTGTTAGAGTGAGACATGCTGGTTGTTAGAGTGAGACATGCTGGTTGTTAGAGTGAGACATGCTGGCTGTTAGAGTGAGACATGGTGGTTGTTAGAGTGAGACATGCAGGTTGTTAGAGTGAGACATGGTGGTTGTTAGAGTGAGACATGGTGGTTGTCAGAGTGAGACATGCTGGCTGTTAGAGTGAGACATGCTGGTTGTCAGAGTGAGACATGCTGGCTGTTAGAGTGAGACATGCTGGTTGTTGCTGAACCCAGACTGAGGCTGACCTGCGTCCTCGGCCAGGGAGGTGAGGAGGGGCGGGCCCACCTCTGGCTCCGGCTCGTCAGGCTCCTCCTCCTTCTCCTCCTCCTCTGCTCCCTCGTCAAAGTCGTCCTCAGGCTTCTCCGCCAGGTTCACCCAGACACAGCGACCCTGGAAGAGCCATGCTGTTATCACACAATAACACACACACACACACACACACACACACCTCAAATCCGAGATACTGTATTCCTTACGATGGGAAAATAAGACAGACAGACAGACAGACAGACAGAGACACACACACACACACACACACACACACACACAGACACACAGACAGACACACACACCTCAAATCCGAGATACTGTATTCCTTACGATGGGAAAATAACACACACACACACACACACACACACACACACACACACACAGACAGACAGACACACACCTCAAATCCGAGATACTGTATTCCTTCCAGAAGTCCTGATGTGAGCAGCCAGGGTGTGGTAACTGTGGTAACGTACCTGCTGCAGGATGTGCTTGACATGATGCACCCAGGTGGAGAGAGAGTCTGCCATCTCCAGGACAGGAATGCCCTCGAAGTCCAGGTTCTCCTCAAAACTGTCTTTGGCCCCCTCCTCTTCCTCTTCACCTTCCTCCTCCCCAAACTGATAGTATCCCAGGGGACTGACTTGCGTGCCGGCAGAGATGCGAGCAATCTGGGCTCGCAAATAGTTGGCCTCATTGCCCGGGAAGGGGGGGTAGCTGATGATGGGTGCGTCCAGAGTCCCTGTGAAGAACTTGCGGATCTGGCGTGCGGCTGTGATCTGTGCAGGAGTGACGGCAGGCAGCCTCACCCAGGGCAGGCCCGGCTCACTGCACACGAAGTAGGTGAACTTGTTCACACCTGTGCGGTTGTCCTCCTTCGGCACTATGGGGGGAGGCTTGTACGTAGACCGTGGGAGAGGGTCAATCTAAAAAGACGAAACAGAACAGATCACCGTTTCATAGAATATAAAAAGTAAGCGTTTCGCATAAGTCTCAGTTATTGTGAATATGACTAAAATAAATGATCAAAATCAGTAACATTCAATAACCACTGTTTCCATTGGAACATAATCCAGATGTGTTTGGAACTCACCACCTCCACCACCTCCGCCTCCTCCTCGTCATCCCGAGCCTCCGCTTCTCTGTCCTCGTCTTCTGCTGTTTCCTCGTTCCCCTCCTCCCCCTCCTCCTCCCCCTCCCTGTACTCCCCCTCAGCGACCAGATAGTTGCCCTCCGTCCCCAGGATCTTGCCCCAGAGCCGGCAGCGCTGCAGGGGTTGGGAGTCCACCAGATGTTTCAGCGCCAGAAAGACCCTCTGCATCTCCTCTGTGCCCAGGCCCACCCCAGCCTTCTCCAGGAAAAATCCAAGCTCACCTACGTTAGGGAGGGGCGTTTCAATCTAATGGGAGACAAGAGACAAGACCATCACAGAAATTATTGATCCATCCAAGTCACAACTTTGTCCCTAAAGGTTATCTCTGATGAGCTTCCTGACTATCTACGGCTTTTCACACGACATTGTTGTCTAGCTTAGTTCATGGGGCGGCTGTGGCTCAGGAGGTAGAGTCGCCGTCTAATGATCACAAGGTTGGCAGATCGGCGGTTCGAGCCCCGGCTGGCCACATGTCGAAGTGTCCTTGGGCAAGACACTGAACCCCAAAATTGCTCCCAGTGAGCGGGCCGGCGCCTTGCATGGTAGCTTGCCGCCATTGGTGTGTGAATGGGTGAATGAGAGGCCGTTGTAAAGTGCATTGGAGCAGCGAAAAAGGTGCTATATAAGTGCAGTCCATTTACCATGAATGTGAAAGGACTTATCTCGTCAACGTTTGCAGGAAAAGTGCTACACAAATAAAAGTGATTATTATTATTATTATTATTATCTCGTCCTACCAGTTCCTCCTCTTGGTCGCCTTCATCACCACGTCCTCTAGAGAACAGCAGCCGCTGCTGCTCTGCCAGGAGTTGGGCAGCGGGGGTGATGGGCAGGTCTCTCAGAGTGTTCTGATGGTCCTGCAGCAAGCCCCGCTTCACCTCCCGACTCAGGTCCTCTATCACGTCCACCGCGTTGTCCGGACGCTCGTCCATCACCTTGGTCAGCAGCCGTGCGAGGTGGTCATAACTAGGGAGGGTTTGAGGATACAGTGATGTGTCAGTGATACTGTCATGGTTTTACCACACTAGTCTCAGCTACTATGAACACTGCTAAGGGAAGGGAATGGACCATGTTCACTGTGGGCACTTGCTTTCTGAGCTTAATTGTAAAAGAGTAATATTAACATTAATATTCATGGTCGACATCAACCGCAATTAGTCATCATGAAAGTGCTTTGGAGGACCAAGTCAGTGTTATAAACTGTAAAACGTATATATATATATATATATATATATATATATATATATATAAACATACAGTACAGGCCAAAAGTTTGGACACACCTTCTCATTCAATGCGTTTCCTTTATTTTCATGACTATTTACATTGTAGATTCTCACTGAAGGCATCAAAACTATGAATGAACACATGTGGAATGATGTACTTAACAAAAAAGTGTGAAATAACTCTAAATATGTCTTAGATTTTAAATTCCTCAAAGTAGCCACCCTTTGCTTTTTTGTTGTTAATAAAATATATAATAATAATATTAAATATGTATATATATATATAATAACATATTATTATTAACACATATTATATTAAATATTATTATAATATATTTTACCAACAAAAAAGCAAAGGGTGGCTACTTTGAGGAATCTAAAATATAAGACATATTTAGAGTTATTTCACACTTTCTTGTTAAATACATAATTCCCATGTGTTCATTCATAGTTTTGATGCCTTCAGTGAGAATCTACAATGTACCAAATAGTCATGAAAATAAAGGAAACACATTGAATGAGAAGGTGTGTCCAGACTTTTGGCCTGTGCTGTATCATACGCTACCCTTCACTATACCAACTTCTCTTCTCTTATACTCAAAGTAGGAACATATCATCATTTGAGGTTAAAAGCAGGATCAGATACTCACAGGTTGAGGTTACTCTTCGTACTATTCTTCATCATAAAAGCCTTGAAGCAGGTCGCTGCCTCCTGAGCCTCCATCTCTCTGAGCTCTGGACAACTACACCTGTTTATGTCATAAAACCTTCTACTTCAATGTTAATATAACATTTAGCACACCATCAATGGCCAAAACTTTAGCCCAAAACGACAGATATCTCAACCGTTAGCTTGTAAAAACTAGCTATCGGTAACCAAGTTCCTTTCCAGAGAAATAACGAAGCATGTTGCTATGGTAAACAAAACCGTTGCTATGCTGGTGTTACACTGCATCAAACCGCCGTCCAGTCAATGGCTTGCGTTCGTAAATTCGCTCTGAGAGCGCCGGAGCGCACACTGGGTTCAACGTCATAAAGGGACCAAGTAATTTGATTGGACAAGAGGCATTTCATGAGTGCTGATCAGATTCCAGAGCGAATTTACGAACTATGATTGAATCCCCCTACCAGTACACTTCAAAAGGACAAGCTAAAAACAATGCTAGAAGATGATGTATTTTTTTTATGATGTTAAATTATTACAAGTATTATATTATTAGATTATATTAGCTTACGAAACCGTGAGGACACTGAGCTGTGGAATAGGTGGCAGTCATGAACGGTCGATTCTAATTGTTTACCAATCATTATTGATATCCAATCAGGACGGTCGTTTAATAAGGTGTCAACCTATAGGATTCATCGACCACACCTACATAAGAGACTAATTAACTCTCTAGACTAATTATTAAATTAAAGGCAGCTGCGTCGCGCGTTTCCCACCCTGTGGTGTTCTCCTCAGACCTCAGACCTCCGTCCAAGCTTAGTTATTCCGTCTGTCATGAAAAACTCAACTTTTCAACAACATTCAGCCTTCAGCAAATAGACTATGGGGCTACTTCTGTTTGTCCAACACATGGGACACTACGAGAGGCTTGGTGGGAAAGAGGGACAGTTGAGGAGTTTGCAGGTGTGCTGACCGGAGGTAAGGGCGCGTTTAGTTGAAGCCAACGGCCGTTTTATTTCTCTGTTTGACTGTTATTGTGTTGTTACCAACAGAAGAATATTGCAGGGGATTTTGGCAAAAAAAAAAAAAAAAGGCAAATTTTTTGGGCCGCTACCCACACGTTTAGCTGTGTTACTCATTCCGTGGATGTATGGTCCTTACAAGTTGTACATCATTATAAAGGTGACCAATCAGGCTTTCCAACTATATAAAATACAATATCAATTGGTATTATTAAAGGGGAGGAATAACCAACAAAAAAAGTGTTTCCGAACATTTTTTGAGGGGTTTATGTTGGTGCAACCCAGCCTAAATTTAATAAACTACTGCAGTGTTAAGTCCTATAGTTTAATGTTGTCTCTTTCCCTCAGGTCTGCAGCATCTCAGTTCTCCTGTTCTGGTCAGGTGAATCCCAGTCCTGGTGGAGACCTTTATGGTAGGTGTCAGTTTACCACCACACTGGACACATGTTTGTTTTAAAACCCCAAAATGGAACACTGAACTGTTTGTCTGTAAACTGCTGTCTTGACTATTTGTCGATAGAATGCAGTAAGAGCAAAACATTGTAATACATTTTATATAATAGCTTCAATTAATGTCATTCAAATCATGAGAACAAGAATAGATAAATAAAAAGTAAAACAAAAGCACAGATAGTAAAAACATCAATACAAATAGTTAAATATTAAAACCTGCTAAAAAAAAGATCAGTGAGAGCTGAGAATCGTAACATGTCAACCTGAGGTAGTAATTGAACCTGTATTTTGTTTCCAGGTCTTCAAATAATGACATATCGTAGACTGGGAAGCATCACCAGGTAGGACCATTGGTTTCAACCATGCATTCATGGATTGAACATTTCTACCTAAAGCTGTGAGAGTAGAATGAGTAGGTTTTTTATTTTTTTTCTTATTTTTCTTATTGTGTATTTGGGAGTGACAGGGTACATCAAAGAATGCACCAGAATGTTTCATCCACAGTCCTGTAGTTTTGGTTTACTCTCTCTGCATCATTTTAGCACAATTTTTCATCCATAGTTCCATAGTTTCATCCATAGTCCTGTAGTTTTGGTTTACTCTCTCTGCATCATTTCAGCAAGAAAGGGTAGGCAGGGTAGGCATTTCAACAAGATGTTAGGGTAGCCATTTCAACAATATGTTAGGATAGTAATTTCAGCAAGACGTTAGGGTAGTTATTTCAGCCAGATATTAGGGTAGTAATTTCAGCAAGACGTTAGGGTATTATTTCAGCCAGATATTAGGGTAGTCATTTCAGAAAGATGTTAGGGTAGTAATTTCAGCAAGGCCTTGGGTAGATAGGCATTTCAGCAAGGCCTTGGGTAGGCATTTCGGCATGGGTTTGGGTAGGCATTTAGCAAGGCCTTGGGTAAGCATTTTAGCAAGGCCTTGGTTAGGCATTTCAGCAAGGCATAACGTTTGCCACTGTGTTTCCAGACTCTTTCACGTCTGTCACATGTGCTCAGCGTGAACCTGTTCTCTTCTGTGAAGAGAACGGGGCGCCAATGGCGAAAATGCCCATTCTGCTGTTCTCTGGCAAATGACAATCGAGCTGCACCACTGTCCTAGGGGTCTTACTGTTCTCGATCTGTGCCAAGTCTCTTGGCTCGGTAATCTCCTCACAGCGATGCAGTGTTAAATTGTGACATGGTTGTTATGTCCGCCCTATTTGGGGTTGTTAATGGGGACATGTTTTTCATGCCTGACACAGAAGACCTAATGCCTTGTCTAATGGTTTCTATTTTATTGTTAAAAAAGGATGCAAGTTCATTGCATTTACTAGTTGAGTGAAATTCCTGAGCAATGGGTGTTGGGGGATTTGTTAGTCTGTCAACAGTTCTGAAAAGGATGCGGGCATTATTGATGTTATTGTTTATGATCTTAGAGAAAAATGATTGCCTGGCACTTCTTATTTCTAAGTTATAGTTTTGCAGATTCTCTTTATAGATATTATAGTGGACTTGAAGGTTTGTTTTTCTCCATCTGCGCTCTGCTTTACGACATTCTCTTTTTTGGGTCTTTACGGATGGGGCAGTTCTCCAGGGAGCTTTTTGCTTACCAGAGATGCATTTGGATCTAATGGGTGCAATATCATCAATGGTTTTTGTGATTTTTAAGTTGAAATCGTGTAGAAGGTCATTTACTGAGGTTGGAATAGAAGTTTGGGGGGGGGGGCTAGGGAAAAGGCCTGTGTGAACAGTGCACTGGTCTTTTCATTGATATATCGTTTGGAAATAGTTTTAGACATAGTTTGAATAACAGGAAAGATAGATACGTCAAAGAATATGCAACAGTGGTCAGCCAGGGCAATGTCAGTTACAACAACATTTGAAATATCTAGGCCTTTGGTGATGATAAGGTCCAGAGTGTGACCTCGATTATGAGTAGGGAGGTTCACATGTTGTTGAAGTTCAAAAACATCTAACAGAACAGAGTTCTTTGGCTTTGTTGTCCTCTGAGTTATCTACATGAATATTGAAATCACCAGCAATGATCAGACCATTAAATTCAGTAGTAATGATGGAGAGAAGCTCTGTAAGTTCATTAAAGAAGCTAGTAGAGTATTGGGGTGGTCTGTATAAAATTATAAAAAGAATTCGAGTGGAACATTTAAAAACAATTGAAAGATATTCAAATGATAAAAATTCCCTCAATGAGAATTGGTGTCTTGTTATCTTTATCTAACCAGGTCTCAGTGATAAATAAGAAATCTAGTTCATAGGAGCTAATCAAGTCGTTGATTGAGAGACTTGCAGATTCATCCTCTACAACATCAGAAGGATACGACCATTCCTCACCAGAGAAGCCGCTCAACTCTTGGTCCAGTCACTGGTCATCTCTCACCTTGACTACTGCAACGCACTCCTGGCCGGAGTCTCCACCTCCGTCATCAGACCTCTGCAACTCATCCAGAATGCTTCTGCCCGTCTGGTGTTCAACCTCCTCAAATTCTCTCATATTTCCCACCTCCTTCACACCCTTCACTGTCTCCTGTTGGTTAGTTTTTGTTCTTCCTTGTTCATGTTTGTTCATTCGGCCGGCCCTGGGACTTTTGTGGCTCTAAGCAAGATTTTTTTATAAAAGCAACAAACTTGCACATAACAAGGTCTATAAATAAACACAATGACAAAATAACACGAGTAAATAAAAATATTCAAAATAAATAAAGTGAACACAAATTGTTCTGTTAACTACAAAACAAACAGTGATAGACTACTGTAGAAGCTAAATTATTAATTAAAACTATTCAAAATAATGAAGTCAAAATGTAAATATTAAAAGCAACAACCTTGCACATATCAAGGTCTATAACTAAAGACAATGACAAATGTACACCAATAAAAAATATTTTTGACAAATAAATAGCAATGAACAATCAATTTAAGAGTGCAAAATATTCCAAATAAATAAAGTGAACCCTACAAAATTGTTCTGTTAACTACAAAACAGCTATAGGCTACTGTAGAAACTAAATAACAATTTATAACAGCAAATTATTCAAAATAAGTCAACATTTAAACTCTAAAAACAACAAACGTGCACATAACAAGGTCTAAAGACAATGACAATGACAAATGAACACAAATAAACACCAACATATTTTTGACATTAATAGCAGTGAACAATCAATTTAAGAGTGCAAAATATTCCCCCCAAAATAAAGTGAACCCTACAAAATAGTTAACTATGTTAACAACAAAACAACAGGCTACATGTCTTGGGCCGGCCCTGGTTTGTTCTTACATTCTTTTCTTCTTCATTTCTTATATTCTTTCCTCTGTTAATTATTTTGTTCTTCCATCCCTCTGTTCGTCCATACTTGCTTCAGTGTTTTTGTCCATCTGTCCCTTCATTAGTTATTCCTTTAAACATTTTTCTGTTAATCAATTTCACCTGCTTTCGTGCAAATAAAAGCAACAACAGGTGGACAGGAGAGGCAACAGCGGCGCAAGGTTTGCTGTGACAGTAGAGGCAGTCTAGAGACAGTCTAGAGACAGAGGCAGTCTAGAGACACTATGGACAGATGTTTGGAATCGCTGGGTTCATCCTTTTCTTCTGGGATCTGCCAGGATGTTGGTCTGGCACCAGACAGGACAGCACAGCACGTGGAAGGACAGTGGATTCTGTTTATCCGGTTGGTTTCACTGTACTGGACCCAGAAGCGCTCTGCTTGAGGCTACGGTCCTGAAACTCATTCTTTTTTTTTAACGACGAAGAAGAGCTTTGACCCTGTTCCGTCCGCGGCTTCACCACGTTTTGCTCCTTGGTTGGAGGCCATCTTGGTTGGAGGCTGTGTCTCCCAGCACAGTCTCAACATGGTAGAGGAGATACCGGGAGACGGGCCATCACGCGAGGAGCACTGCCAGAGCCCTACAGAACGACCTCCAGAGGCTTACTTGTGTGCATATTTCTGACCAAACTGACTCCATGAGGGCCCGACGTCCTCTAGTGGGACTTGTGTCTTGTTGTCTCAGGTGTAGAATGATTACTGAACTGGTCTCTATGGTCTCAGGTGTAGAATGATTATGAACTGGTCTCCATTGTCTCAGGTGTAATGATTACTGAACTGGTCTCCATTGTCTCAGTTGTAATGATTACTGAACTGGTCTCCATTGTCTCAGGTGTAGAATGATTTCTTATGAACTGGTCAACTGGTCAGTGGTATAATAGTGGTATAACAGTGGTATAATAGTGTATAATAGTGTATAACAGTGTATAAATAGTGGTATAACAGTGTATAAATAGTGGTATAACAGTGGTATAACAGTGGTATAATAGTGTATAAATAGTGGTTTAATAGTGGTATAATAGTGTATAAATAGTGGTATAACAGTGGTTAAATAGTGGTATAACAGTGGTATAATAGTGGTATAACAGTGGTATCGGATCGGTACTCGGTATCGGCAAGTACTGCACGGTCAGGTATCGGTATCGGGATCAAAAAATGGTATCGGAACAACACTAATGATTACTTATGAACTGGCCTCCCTTGTCTCAGGTGTAGAATGATTATGAACTGGTCTCAGGTGTAGAATGATTACTTATTAACTGGTCTCTATTGTCTAAAGTGTAGAATGAACTGGTCTCCATTGTCTCAGGTGTAGAATGAACTGGTCTCCATTGTCTCAGGTATAGAATGAACTGGTCTCCATTGTCTCAGGTGGAGAATTATTACTTGTGCTGATTTTCTCAGACAGACCCCTCCTTCCAGTTCCTGTGCCTCAAAGGTAATTTCAATATATATATACAATATTAACACAATTAAACCTTAACATTGTATATTTGATCCCCCACAGGGATATCCACCATACTCACAGCCCAGCACTGCATTTACATTTTTGGCATTTAGCAGACACCTTATTCCAAAGCAACTTACAATCATACATTTGAGTAAGTGAATCATCTTTCCAACAGTCATAGCAGGAAAAGTAATCTATGCATAGGCTAGGGGCCATTGGCAGTCGTCATGCTAGAAGAACGACGATTTATAGACATTGGTGAAATCGTACAAGGGGGTAGTAGATGTCTCTCGAGAAACAGTATGGGGGGGATGCAGGTGTCTCAGGAGACACAGTGCTTGGGGTTGGTAGATGTCTCAGGAGAAAACAGTATGGGGGGGGGGGGATGCAGGTGTCTCAGGAGACACAGTGCTGGGGGGTAGTAGATGTCTCAGGAGGAGCGGTATAGGTGCATCCTGAAGAGATGAGTCTTCATTCTCTGACAGATGATGGGGTGTGACTCTGCAGTTCTGACAGCCATGGGAAGCTCATTCAACCAGCAGGGAGCGAGAGTAGTGAAGAGATGTGACTGAGCAGCGTCACTGCCGCATTGGCGTAGAGGTGGTGGGGCCAGTTGGCCAGCAGAGGTGGAGAGTGGAGTGGATGGGCTGAAGTTACCCCCCCAAACTTAAGCCTGTTTACTCCACTCCTCCACCTCTGCTGGGGGACTGGTCCCACCACCTCTACGCCAACGCGGCAGTCACGCTGCCCGGTCACGTCTCTTCACTACACTCGCTCCCTGCTGGTGGAATGAGCTTCCCACTGGTTTCAGAACTGCAGAGTCACTCCCCATCTTCTGTCGGAGACTGAAGACCTCCATCTCTTCAGGTTACATCTTAACTGCAACTCCTGAGACATCGACTACACCCCAGCACTGTGTCTCCTGAGACACCTGCTTTCTCCTCTACTGTGTCTCCTAAGATGTCTACTTTCCACTGTCTCAGGTGTAGAATGATTACTTATGAACTGGTCTCCATTGTCCCAGGTGTAGAATGATTATGAACTGGTCTCAGGTGTAGAATGAATAATAGTGGTATAACAGTGTATAATAGTGGTATAACAGTGTATAATAGTGGTATAACAGTGGTATAACAGTGTATAATAGTGGTATAACAGTGGTATAACAGTGTATAATAGTGGTATAATAGTGTATAATAGTGGTATAACAGTGTATAATAGTGGTATAATAGTGTATAACAGTGGTATAATAGTGTATAATAGTGGTATAACAGTGTATCATAGTGGTATAACAGTGGTATAACAGTGTATAATAGTGGTATAACAGTGTATAACAGTGTATAACAGTGGTATAATAGTGTATAACAGTGGTATAATAGTGTATAATAGTGGTATAATAGTGGTATAACAGTGGTATAACAGTGGTATAACAGTGGTATAACAGTGGTATAACAGTAGTATAACAGTGTATAACAGTGGTATAATAGTGTATAATAGTTGTATAACAGTGTATAATAGTGGTATAACAGTGGTATAACAGTGTATAATAGTGGTATAACAGTGTATAATAGTGGTATAACAGTGTATAATAGTGGTATAACAGTGTATAATAGTGGTATAACAGTGGTATAACAGTGTATAATAGTGGTATAACAGTGTATAACAGTGGTATAATAGTGGTATAATAGTGGTATAACAGTGGTATAATAGTGGTATAACAGTGGTATAACAGTGTATAATAGTGGTATAACAGTGTATAATAGTGGTATAATAGTGGTATAACAGTGTATAATAGTGGTATAATAGTGTATAACAGTGGTATAATAGTGGTATAATAGTGTATAATAGTGTATAACAGTGGTATAACAGTGGTATAATAGTGGTATAATAGTGTATAACAGTGGTATAATAGTGTATAACAGTGGTATAATAGTGTATAATAGTGTATAACAGTGGTATAATAGTGGTATAACAGTGTATAACAGTGGTATAATAGTGGTATAACAATGGTATAACAGTGTATAATAGTGGTATAACAGTGTATAACAGTGGTATAATAGTGGTATAATAGTGTATAACAGTGGTATAACAGTGTATAATAGTGGTATAACAGTGGTATAACAGTGTATAATAGTGGTATAACAGTGTATAACAGTGGTATAATAGTGGTATAATAGTGTATAACAGTGGTATAACAGTGTATAATAGTGGTATAACAATGGTATAACAGTGTATAATAGTGGTATAACAGTGTATAACAGTGGTATAATAGTGGTATAATAGTGTATAACAGTGGTATAACAGTGTATAATAGTGGTATAACAGTGTATAATAGTGGTATAACAGTGTATAATAGTGGTATAACAGTGTATAATAGTGGTATAACAGTGGTATAACAGTGGTATAATAGTGGTATAACAGTGGTATAACAGTGTATAATAGTGGTATAACAGTGTATAATAGTGGTATAACAGTGGTATAACAGTGTATAATAGTGGTATAATAGTGTATAACAGTGGTATAATAGTGGTATAACAGTGTATAATAGTGGTATAACAGTGGTATAATAGTGGTATAATAGTGTATAACAGTGGTATAATAGTGGTATAACAGTGTATAATAGTGGTATAACAGTGTATAACAGTGGTATAATAGTGGTATAATAGTGTATAACAGTGGTATAATAGTGGTAACAGTGGTATAACAGTGTATAATAGTGGTATAACAGTGTATAATAGTGGTATAATAGTGTATAAATAGTGTGTACATAGTGGTATAATAGTGTATAACAGTGTATAAATAGTGTGTACATAGTGGTATAATAGTATATAAATAGTGTGTACATAGTGGTATAATAGTGTATAACAGTGTGTACATAGTGGTATAACAGTGTATAAATAGTGTGTACATAGTGGTATAATAGTGTATAATAGTGTGTAACAGTGTATAAATAGTGTGTACATAGTGGTATAATAGTGTATAAATAGTGTGTACATTGTGGTATAATAGTGTATAACAGTGTATAAATAGTGTGTACATAGTGGTATAATAGTGTGTACATAGTGGTATAATAGTGTATAAATAGTGTGTACATAGTGGTATAATAGTGTATAACAGTGTATAAATAGTGTGTACATAGTGGTATAATAGTGTATAAATAGTGTGTACATAGTGGTATAATAGTGTATAAATAGTGTATAAATAGTGTGTATATAGTGTTATAATAGTGTATAAATAGTGTGTACATAGTGGTATAATAGTGTGTACATAGTGGTATAATAGTGTATAAATAGTGTGTACATAGTGGTATAATAGTGTATAAATAGTGTGTACATAGTGTATAAATAGTGTGTACATAGTGGATAGTGGTATAATAGTGTATAAATAGTGTGTACATAGTGGTATAATAGTGTATAACAGTGTATAAATAGTGGTATAATAGTGTGTACATAGTGGTATAATAGTGTATAACAGTGTATAAATAGTGTGTACATAGTGGTATAAATAGTGGTATAACAGTGTATAACAGTGTATAAATAGTGGTATAATAGTGTATAACAGTGTATAAATAGTGGTATAATAGTGTATAAATAGTGTGTACATAGTGGTATAACAGTGTATAAATAGTGTGTACATAGTGGTATAACAGTGTATAAATAGTGTGTACATAGTGGTATAATAGTGTATAAATAGTGTGTACATAGTGGTATAACAGTGTATAACAGTGTATATATAGTGTATAACAGTGTATATATAGTGGTATAATAGTGTATAACAGTGTATAAATAGTGGTATAACAGTGTATAAATAGTGGTATAATAGTGGTATAACAGTGGTATCGGATCGGTACTCGGTATCGGCAAGTACTGCACGGTCAGGTATCGGTATCGGTATCGGGATCAAAAAATGGTATCGGAACAACACTAATGATTACTTATGAACTGGCCTCCCTTGTCTCAGGTGTAGAATGATTATGAACTGGTCTCAGGTGTAGAATGATTACTTATTAACTGGTCTCTATTGTCTCAGGTGTAGAATGAACTGGTCTCCATTGTCTCAGGTGTAGAATGAACTGGTCTCCATTGTCTCAGGTATAGAATGAACTGGTCTCCATTGTCTCAGGTGTAGAATGATTACTTGTGCTGATTTTCTCAGACAGACCCCTCCCCCAGTTCCTGTACCTGAAAGGTAATTTCAATATATACAATATTAACACAATTAAACCTTTACAATGTATATTTGATCCCCCACAGTAATATCCACCATACTCACAGCCCAGCACTGCATTTACATGTTTGGCATTTAGCAGACACCTCATTCCCAAGCAAATTACAATCATACATTTGACTAAGTAAGTGAATAATCTTTCCAACAGTCATAGCAGGAAAAGTAGTCTATGCATAGGCCAGGGTCCATTGGCAGTCGTCGTGCTAGAAGAACGAAGATTTATAGACATTGGTGAAATCGTACAGGGGGGTAGTAGATGTCTCTCGAGAAACAGTATGGGGGGGGGGGGGAATGCAGATGTCTCAGGAGACACAGTGCTGGGGGGTAGTAGATGTCTCAGGAGGAGCGGTATAGGTGTATCCTGAAGAGATGAGTCTTCATTCTCTGACAGATGATGGGGTGTGACTCTGCAGTTCTGACAGCCATGGGAAGTTCATTCAACCAGCAGGGAGCGAGAGTAGTGAAGAGATGTGACTGAGCAGCGTCACTGCCGCATTGGCGTAGAGGTGGTGGGGCCAGTTGGCCAGCGGAGGTGGAGAGTGGAGTGGATGGGCTGAAGTTACCCCCCCAAACTTAAGCCTGTTTACTCCACTCCTCCACCTCTGCTGGGGGACTGGTCCCACCACCTCTACGCCAACGCGGCAGTCACGCTGCCCGGTCACGTCTCTTCACTACACTCGCTCCCTGCTGGTGGAATGAGCTTCCCACTGGTTTCAGAACTGCAGAGTCACTCCCCATCTTCTGTCGGAGACTGAAGACCTCCATCTCTTCAGGTTACATCTTAACTGCAACTCCTGAGACATCTACTACCCCCCAGGACTGTGTCTACTGAGACACCTGCTTTCTCCTCTACTGTGTCTCCTAAGATGTCTACTTTCCACTGTCTCAGGTGTAGAATGATTACTTATGAACTGGTCTCCATTGTCCCAGGTGTAGAATGATTATGAACTGGTCTCAGGTGTAGAATGATTAATAGTGGTATAATAGTGGTATAATAATGGTATAACAGTGTATAACAGTGGTATAATAGTGGTATAATAGAGGTATAATAGTGTATAATAGTGTATAACAGTGTGTACATAGTGGTATAATAGAGTATAACAGTGTGTACATAGTGGTATAATAGAGTATAACAGTGTGTACATAGTGGTATAATAGAGTATAATAGAGTGTACATAGTGGTATATTAGTGTATAACAGTGTATAAATAGTGGTATAATAGTGGTATAACAGTGTATAAATAGTGGTATAACAGTGTATATATAGTGGTATAACAGTGTATAAATAGTGGTATAATAGTGGTATAACAGTGGTATAATAGTGTATACTAGTGGTATAACAGTGGTATAACAGTGGTATCGGATCGGTACTCGGTATTGGCAAGTACTGCACGGTCAGGTATCGGTATCGGTATCGGGATCAAAAAATGGTATCGGAACAACACTAATGATTACTTATGAACTGGCCTCCCTTGTCTCAGGTGTAGAATGATTATGAACTGGTCTCAGGTGTAGAATGATTACTTATTAACTGGTCTCTATTGTCTAAAGTGTAGAATGAACTGGTCTCCATTGTCTCAGGTGAAGAATGAACTGGTCTCCATTGTCTCAGGTATAGAATGAACTGGTCTCCATTGTCTCAGGTATAGAATGAACTGGTCTCCATTGTCTCAGGTGTAGAATGAACTGGTCTCCATTGTCTCAGGTATAGAATGAACTGGTCTCCATTGTCTCAGGTGTAGAATGAACTGGTCTCCATTGTCTCAGGTGTAGAATGAACTGGTCTCCATTGTCTCAGGTGTAGAATGAACTGGTCTCCATTGTCTCAGGTGTAGAATGAACTGGTCTCCATTGTCTCAGGTGTAGAATGATTACTTGTGCTGATTTTCTCAGACAGACCCCTCCCCCAGTTCCTGTGCCTCAAAGGTAATTTCAATATATACAATATTAACACAATTAAACCTTTACAATGTATATTTGATCCCCCACAGTAATATCCACCATACTCACAGCCCAGCACTGCATTTACATGTTTGGCATTTAGCAGACACCTCATTCCAAAGCAAATTACAATCATACATTTGACTAAGTAAGTGAATAATCTTTCCAACAGTCATAGCAGGAAAAGTAGTCTATGCATAGGCCAGGGTCCATTGGCAGTCGTTGTGCTAGAAGAACGAAGATTTATAGACATTGGTGAAATCGTACAAGGGGGTAGTAGATGTCTCTCGAGAAACAGTATGGGGGGGGGGGGGGGGAATGCAGGTGTCTCAGGAGACACAGTGCTGGGGGGTAGTAGATGTCTCAGGAGAAACAGTATGGGGGGGGGGGATGCAGGTGTCTCTGGAGACACAGTACAGGGGGGTAGTAGATGTGTCAGAAGGAGCAGTTAAGGTGTAGCCTGAAGAGATGAGTGTTTATTCTCTGACAGAAGATTGGGAGTGACTGCAGTTCTGGCAGCTGTGGGAAGCTCATTCCACCAGCGGGGAGCGAGTATAGTGAAGAGACGTGACTGCCGCATTGGCGTAGAGGTGGTGGGGCCAGTCGGCCAGCAGAGGTGGAGGAGCGGAGTGAACGGGCTGAAGTTTGGACTCACGACTTGAGCAGTAATTCTAAATCCGAGCTGCTTCTTTTCATTCCACCAAAGTCTGTCGCGATCCCCTGTAGCATGGTCTTGAAGTTAGCTAGCTCCGCACCTGTGTCAAACTTGGCCTCCTCAGTCGTTGCCATCTCTTTTCCTTCTTTTTTCCCCCCTGCACGTATACTGTCACCTGGCATGTTCTCAAGTTGTTTATAGCACTATTAGGCTTTTAATCTGGTACTGTTTTTTAGAGGGGTATTGAGTTCAGCTCTGAGGAGCTCTTTAGCTACACAGCTTCTCTGGTGAGGGATGGACGTATCCTTCTGATGTTGTAGAGCAAGAATCTGCAGGTGCGTGCTGTCGCTGCAATGTTCTCCGCAAAGGATAGGCAGTTGTCCAGGATCACTCCAAGGTTCTTGGCTCTCTGGGAGGAGGTTACAGTAGAGTTCTCAACTGTGATGGAGAGGTTTTGGAGAGGGCAGGCTTTCCCAGGGAGGAAGAGTAGATCAGTCTTGTTTAAGGTTGAGCTTGGGGTGGTGGGCTGACATGCATGCAGAGATGTCAGCAAGAAACGCAGAGACACGTGTTGCCACATGTAGGTCGGGAGGGGGGGGGGGGGGGGAAGACAGGAAGAGTTGAGTGCCACCTGCCTAGCTGTGGTAGGAGAACCCATGTGAGTTGATCACAGAGCCAAAACACTTGGCATAGAGGGAGAACAGTAAGGACCCTAGGACAGTCGTGCAGCTCAATTGGCATTTGCCAGAGAACACCAGGATTTGCAGGTTCGTCATTCGCGCCCCGTTCTCTTCATAGAAGAGAGACAGGTTCACGCTGAGCACATGTGACAGACGTGAAAGAGTCTGGAGACGCAGTGGCGAACGTTATGCTGCCTGCAACATCATCCAGCATGACCGGTTTGGATATATGGCGCGATTCCGAGTTGTTGTGATGTTGTTGAAAAATGTATGTAATTGTATGTTTTTGATATATGCCTAATAAAGTTGCCTCCTAAAATCCAACCCCTCGTCCACGTCGTAGGAGGCGGAAACGGATAAGTTACAGGTGACATTTAGCTCACTATTAGCAGCACCTGTGATTTACCTGGCAAACGGGGCACTGGTGTTGTATGTTTACATTTTTTTTTTTGTAATCAATTATTTATTGCAAAACAGCACACATGAAAAACTCACATTATTACACCAAACAAAATAAGTGTCTGTCCTGATTTATTTATTGTTTACCAATGTTTACATTTTTAAGAAGTATATACAGTTGAAGACTAAAAGGTTACATTTTATATTTTCTCACCAACCTGTGAGGTTTAATATCAAGTCTTAAATATGTTAATAAAGCCAAGTCTTGAATATTTTCAAGGCAAGTGAAGTCTTAAATATTGTCAAGGCAAGGGACTCTGAAATATTTTCAAGGCAAGGGACTCAGTGGTACAAAGTCCTTCAGCATTTTATTAAGGCAAAGTGGAACCTACATTTCGTGTTAGGGGATAGAACCTCACTTGTGTGACTGTTATTAAATGTTTGATCTATTTATTTCTTACATTTGTTTTTTCTTCTTTTATTGCATTTTATCTTTACTTCTTTTTACTGTTTTATCTAGTTCCCCTGCTTTTATATAAATGTTATGCTTGTATATGTTTTTATATTCACTATGTTTTTATCCCTGTTGTACAGCACTTTGAGCTGCATTTCTTGTGTGAAAGTGTGACTTCCTTGTTTTTGTCATTTGTGTGCTGCAGTGATTAATATGCTGTACCGAGAACAAATTCCACAGGCTCTGGACGTGTGGCTAATAAACTATCTATCTAGTTCAGGTTTATTGTGATATGTATTAATACAATGCCATTCTTCAGCCTCGTCTCTCTCTCTAGTATCACACACAACAACATAGTCCACAATACAAACAAAACAACACAGTGCAGGGTGTGAAGGTCTTAGTGCAGGGTGTAAAGGTCTTAGTGCAGGGTGTAAAGGTCTTAGTGCAGGGTGTAAAGGTCTTAGTGCAGGGTGTAAAGGTCTTAGTGCAGGGTGGAAAGGTCTTAGTGCAGGGTGGAAAGGTCTTAGTGCAGGGTGTAAAGGTCTTAGTGCAGGGTGTAAAGGTCTTAGTGCAGGGTGTAAAGTGCCCAGTGCAGTGCGCATGGTTCAGCTGTTCAGCAACCTGACCGCCTGTGGGAAGAAGCTGTTTCTGAGCCAGGTTGTGTGTGAGTTGATACTTCTATAGCGTTTTTGGGATGGGAGGAGTTTGAATAGTGCATAGGCAGGGTGGCTGGTGTCTTTAATAATGAGCTTTCAATGTTATTGAGTTGTGGCAGCTTCTATGGTGCTGCGATAGAAGTTCACGAGATATTTGGTTCTCTCTCTCTGTATTTTCTCTCTCTCTCTCTCTGTATTATGTTCTTATGTCACTATTTACGCTTTTTTGAGTTGTATACAGAACACTCTAATAAAGATGGAAAGTGCTTGAATTGAAGTTTTATCCTAATAAAGACATTTAAATAAAAATAACAAACTGTGTGGAGGTGTGTTTTTGCTGTTCTGTGACTGCTGTCGATAAGGGAGGGAGAGGGAGGGAAGGAGGAGGGAGGGAGGGAGAGAGGAGGGAGGAGGGAGGGAGGATGGAGTCAAGTCAAAAGTCAAGTCAAAAGTCACTTTATTGTCCCATCACTGGGACATTTGTATTGGGCTTACACCCCACAGCAGCCAACAAAGAGCAACAGACAATACAGAATATTAGCACACAAACAGAAGGCGGCCCTGATTAAAACAAGAGTGGAAATAAAATGATAAGCAAGATAAGTTACATTCATCTGGTGCAGTTTAAAAGTTTAACAGAAACGGGAATAAAAGAATTTTTAAATCTATTTAATCTAGCGCGTGGGACTCTGAACCTCCTCCCAGAGGGCAGCAGTTCATACTCTGCATGTAGGACATGGGAGGGATTCATGAGAATTCTATTAGCCTGTCTGAGAGTAGCCTGTTCAAAAATAGACTGCAGGGATGAGTGGTCTTTCACCCCTATGATCTTCCATGCAGTCTGTATCAGTCGGACCAGTTTGGACCTTAGTTTTACAGATAGGTTACCAAACCAAGATGTAATGCCGTATCTGATGAGACTCTCTAAGACAGACTGGTAGAAAAGTAACATAAATTTTGGGTCAACACCATGAAAGGTGTCACCATCTAGTGGTGTCTCTAGTGTCTCTAGTGTCACCATACTAGACACCATAAAGGGCTCTGCACACAGCGTGCGATTTCTGTTGCACGTCAACATTCCATTTTGAAGTTTGAATGGAAGTCTATGAGAACATCGCATTTCAACACACACGGCCCCGATTTTAATCGCACGGCGAAAATTCGATTCCATTCATTTTGAATGGGACAAAGCACACGGCGTGCGAGTTTTGTCGCACTGTCAAATTTGTGCTTTTTCCCATTCAAAATGAATGGAATCGAATTTTCGGTGCCAGTCGGACGGCCAAGGTGGAAGAGCGGAGTGATCGGCAGGTGTTTGTGGACTGAACATTGCTTGAAAGTAGGGAGGTGCGAGCTTAGAATGATACGGTTCTATCTCCGTTTAGAATGATAAGGTTCTATCTCCGCGTTTAGAATGATAAGGTTCTATCTCCGTTTAGAATGATAAGGTTCTATCTCCGTTTAGAATGATAAGGTTCTATCTCCGTTTAGGGCAGTTCAGAGATATTGAGCGTCAACGTGTTTACATTCCATTATGTTTTTGTGAGATGGAACCTTTGTATTTTATGAATTACTAACTCAAAAATGTCAACATTTTAAAAATAACACCACACAGGCATTAATAAACACCTAATGGATCAGATTATGTAAACTCAAATTGACAAAAATTGAGATAGAACCTTATAATTCTAAAGTTCACCCTTCTTGAGGGACCAGAGATCTCGGTGTCATAATTGACTCAGATCTTAACTTTGAAACCCATATCAAAAATACAACAAAAATATCATTCTATCATTTAAGAAACATTACTAAGGTACAATCTATTCTCTCCCAGGCAGACACTGAAAAACGAATGCATGCCTTTGTCACTAGCAGACTAGATTCCTGCAATGCTCCCCTGACAGGTCTACCAAAACAAGTGATTAGTCGACTGCAAATGGTTCAGAATGCTGCTGCTCGTGTCCTTACAAGGACCAAACGAAGAGCGCACATCACACCTGTCCTGAAATCACTGCACTGGCTCCCTGTCAGTTATAGAATAGACTTAAAAAAAATAATAATTTTGCTAGTCTATAAATCACTCCACTGCCATGCACCCAAATACATCATGGACATGCTTGTACGATACACACCAGGTAGACCCCTGAGGTCCACTGGCACTGAACTCCTGACGGTCCCAGAAGCCAGGACCAAGAGATATAGAGAGACAGCTTTCAGTATATATACTCCCAGACTATGGAACACCCTACCTGAGAGCCTGAGATTGTCCAAAACACATTGAGGGGGACCTCAAAACCTACTTCTCGCCTTTTAAATGTCCATCTTAGTTACTGCTTTATCTTATTTGCTATTTGAGAAGCGCATTGGGTCACATTTGGTGAGAAATGCGCTATACAAATCAAATTTGATTTGATTTGATTTGATATATACCCACACGGTAAATTCCTATTGTTCTAGTGATGTAGACTCAGTAGACAGAAAATGTTAGTTTGAAATGTTTTATTTGTCAGAGGGTTACAACAAGTACAAAAGGTGGAAGTTGGACTGCTCAGGATGTTGATGAGTTGTTCGACTGTGCTGAAGGTACGATGCATCAGACTTAGTAGCTGGCCATGGTGCTGGTGAGCCAGTCATTGAAGAGGCAGACCTAGAAATTAGAAAAGGGAGACATTAGTGGTCAAACCAAGTAGGACATGATGAACAATGTGATCGCGATCTGACTTTATAACATTTTTTTAAAGAAATCTCTTTCCAGTCTCACCTTGGCGTAGACACCAGGGTTACCAGCCTCGGCACAGCCGTAGCCCCAGGACACAACACCCTGCAGCTCACCGTTGCACACAAAGGGGCCACCGGAGTCACCCTGAGAGAGAGAGGGAGAGAGAGAGAGAGAGAGAGAGAGAGAAGGTAGTGATATTAGATTGGGTTATTCAATATCAATATCACCATCTAAACAATTGATAACTGAAGTGTATGTTGTGAAGGATCGTGGACTTCATATAAAGTCATCACTGTTGTCAAGTGCGTACCTGGCAAGAGTCCTTGCCTCCCTCCAGGTATCCAGCGCAGAACATGGCGTCGGTGATCATGCCGGGGTAGGCATTGTCACAGGCGTTGAAGGACAGGGTGGGGATTTCCAGGCACATCAGCTGGTCACCGCTGACTATTAACAGAGAGAAAGGGAGGGATGGATGGATTGAGAGAGGGGGAAGAAGGAAGACAGAGAGAAGCGGTTAGATATATTGACACTATGTTTGTAAAGGTAATCTGACCTTCCCTGGCATCTCTATACACACTCATTCATCATGAAGATGATCTACTGCCACATTTAACCTTTGACCCTTGTGCTGTACTCACCGGAGCTCATGGTGTTGCCCCAGCCAGAGACTGTGCACATGGTGCCAGCGGAGGCACAGCTGGTGGGCAGAGCCACGGTCTGCACGTTGCTGTTGAGTTTGGCAGACTTTTTCAGCTTGATTAGCATGATGTCGTTGTCGATGTTGTAGGAGCTGTACTGGGGGTGACGGATCACTTTAGAGGAAGCGATGAACTGCTCGGTACCCTCTCTCACTGTGATGTCGTGCTCGCCAAGACGAACCTGCACACGGCTAAAAGAGATAGAAAGAGTCAAAGTAAGAGCAGAGTCAATTGTTTCATGATTTTGTGTGTAACATTAACTTCTGTCCCCTGGTCAGGCTTGATACTTGTCTGTTATTTGTTGTAAAGAGAAGAAATTATTTGTAGCCTACAGTACAGTACTTACGACTTGTAGCAGTGAGCAGCAGACACAACCCAGTCCTTGCTGATCAGGGAGCCTCCACAGAAGTGGTACCCAGAGTTCAGGGACACCTGGTGGGGCTGGGAGTGGGCCTGGCACTCATACCCTCCGACGATCTTGTCTTCCTCCGCAACTGAAGTAGAGAGACATAGAGATAAATAGAGAGAAGGCACAAAGTTCTTCTTTAACGATAAGTTATTTTGGTTATGTTTTTCCTCTTAACTTTCTACACAATTAGAAATTACTTCCCTCACCTTTCGAAATGGTTAAAAAAAGAATGATGATATCAATAACCTAACCTAATCGTCAAATTATAGACTTTTTGTGACAAGCTGCAGTAGATCCTAGGATTTAAATACTGTTTGCTACTGTCAGCAAATTCTAAACAAATGCACTATTTGTATTTGCATTGCAGCTAATCATTCACAGTGGAAAATGTCACCACCAAATCTATAGGCTCTAATACTCACAAGCGGCTCCGATGAGCAGAACGAAGACCAGAGAAATCATGGTTGCTGTGTGTTCCTGTTGATGATAGAGGTTCACCTGCACCCCTGGTTTATATCCACCATCAGAAGAGCCACCCCAGTTCCAGGACGACCTCATTGGTCAGTGGAGAGCCAATCAGTCAAAGGAAGATAAGATTAGGTTATTCATAATATTTCAGTCAGGAGTAACAGATGTTCAGGTCTCGTCCATGGATGGATCTTACATGACATGTCATTGCATGTCACGGCTGTATGTTTGTTATCATGTAGGGTGTTCTCCTGGAAACGCTACAGATATGGAACTGACCCAAGGTTGTAGCACATGTGAACTTGGATAGTATGTAAAAACACAACAGTAGGCTTACACAATGTTTTGCTGGTCAATCTTATCATTCATAGGACATAAATTGTATATTGTATACTCTCACTTATCACTACAACTAGTAACACTATTATTTTACTAATTCAACATGACTCTAGAACTTGTTCTGAATCACTAGAACTTGTTTTTTGAAATCACTCTATTAAACATTAATTTACAAACTTGATTTGACTATAATCCAAAACAACATCAAAGTTATTTCTCCTGCACGTTGAGCTTGATAAAAACTTGAAGGAATTATACTATAATTAAGATACTGTATTTACTAACATGGAGCCAAAATGAATTATCAAGTTGATGTCTATCAGCAAACCCTGTCCCAATGGCAAGACATTCTCTATTAAATGACATATCATAAAAGGTTCTTGGATAGTTTCTTCAACATCTGATGTCATGTCAGTAGGGTTTTGATTCATTTCACAAAGAAGTCCATTGGTGATGAATCACACAGAGGATTGGCTAAAAGTTCAGAAACTGTCAAAATATTTGAAACATTCAAAATCATTCAAATCATTTATGTGAAATATTATGAATCACCTAATCTTATCGTCCACCATCAGAACAGCTGCCCCAGTGCCAGGGCGGCCACACTGGTCAGTAGAGAGCCAATCAGCTGTAAGAAAAGATCAGGTGATTCATCATATTTCACATACATGATTTTACCCAGCTAATTTTTTGACTGTTTCTGAAGTTTTAGCCAATCCTCTGTGTGATTCATCGCCAATGGACTTCTTTGTGACATGAATCAAAACCCTACTGACATGACATCAGATGTTGAAGGAACTATCCAAGAACCTTTTATGATATGTCATTTAATAGAGAATGTTTTGCCATTGGGACAGGGTTTGCTGATAGACATCAACTTGGTAATTCATTTTGGCTCCATGTTAGTAAATACAGTATCTTAATGACAGCAAAATTCCCTCAAGTTTTATCAAACTCAACGTGCAGGCGTAATAACTTTGTTGCTTTTTTGGATTATAGTCAAATTAAGTGTTTTGTTAAATAGAGTGATTTAAAAAAACAAGTTCTAGTGATTCTGAACAAGTTCCAGAGTCATGTTTCATTAGTAAAACAATAGTGTTACTAGAGTATGTAGTATACAGTACACACACACACCTTATTGAGTATTGTTGTGGAAGTACAGAGGAATATATAATGAATGCCCTATTGAACGATAAGATAGACCAGCAAAACGCTGGTAACCTACAGTATGTGTTTTTACATACTATCCAAGTTCACATGTGCTGCAACCTTGGGTCAGTTCTATATCTGAACACCCTACATGATAACAAACATACACCCGTGACATGCTGTAGTCATGTAAGATCCATCCATGGACGAGACCAGAACATCTGTTACTCCTAACTGAAATATTATGAATAACCTAATCTTATCGTCCTTTGACTGATTGGCTCTCCACTGACCAATGAGGTCGTCCTGGAACTGGGGTGGCTCTTCTGATGGTGGATATAAACCAGGGGTGCAGGTGAACCTCTATCATCGACAGGATCACACAGCAACCATGATTTCTCTGGTCTTCGTTCTGCTCATCGGAGCCGCTTGTGAGTGTTAGAGCCTAAAGATTTGGTGGTGACATTTTCCTCTGTGAATGATTAGTTCTTTCAGGTATTTATTTGGTTAAAAATGCTGCAATGTCAAATACAAATAGTTTTGAAGCAATTGTTTTGAACTTGTTGTCTGTAGCAAACATTATTTAAATTCTAGGATCTACTGTAGCTTGTCACAAAATATTCAAGAATTTGATGCTTGGTTATTTTCATATTGACATCATCATTCTTTTTTAACCATCTCAAAAGGTCAGGAAAGTAATTTCTGTGTAGAAAGTTAAGGGGAAGAACATAGCCAAATGGACTCATCGTTAAAGAAGAACGCTGTGCCTTCTCTCTATATCTTCAGTTGCGGAGGAAGACAAGATCGTCGGAGGGTATGAGTGCGAGGCCCACTCCCAGCCCCACACGGTGTCCCTGAACGTTGGGTACCACTTCTGTGGAGGCTCCCTGGTCAGCGCGGGCTGGGTTGTGTCTGCTGCTCACTGCTACCAGTCGTAAGTAAATCCCATATGAATAACCTGACCTTTAACACCGTTAGCACACACCATTGGTGTACACCTTCTAACCCCTTTCCCTCACTTTTCGCTCCCTCCGTCTCTTTCACTGTTGCACCCAAAGCCGTGTGCAGGTGCGCCTTGGGGAGCACCATATTGGGAAGACTGAGGGTACCGAGCAGTTCATCACTTCCTCCAAAGTGATCCGTCACCCCCGGTACAGCTCCTACAACACCAACAACGACATCATGCTGATCAAGCTGAGCAAACCCGCCACCCTCAACAGCAACGTGCAGACCGTGGCTCTGCCCACCAGCTGTGCCTCCGCTGGCACCATGTGCACAGTCGCTGGCTGGGGCAACACCATGAGCAACTGTGAGTAGAGCACAAGGGTCAAAGGTTAAATATATTCTTGGGCTTTTTGCAATGTATGCTTGGTGAGTTTATCCTTTCCAGAGGAAAATAACAACAATTGTTTAATCTTCTTTACTTTCCCTTCTTCCATCCCTCTTCCCCTCCATATGCTGTAGGGGATGACGGTGACATGCTGCAGTGCCTGGACCTCCCCATCCTGTCCGACAGAGACTGTGACAACGCCTACCCCGGCATGATCACCGACGCCATGTTCTGCGCTGGATACCTGGAGGGAGGCAAGGACTCTTGCCAGGTACGCACTTGACAACAGTGAAGACTTTATATGAAGTCCACGATCCTTCACAACATGCACTTCAGTTGTCAATTCATGTAGATGTTGATATTGAATAACCCAATCTAATACCACTACTTCATCTCCTTCTCTCTCAGGGTGACTCCGGTGGCCCCGTGGTGTGCAACGGTGAGCTGCAGGGTGTTGTGTCCTGGGGCTACGGCTGTGCCGAGGCTGGTTACCCCGGTGTCTACGCCAAGGTGAGACTGAAAAGAGATTTCATGTTTGTTTTTAGTTTTTTACAAAGTCAGATCGCAATCATAATTATTACCTTGAAAATGATAAGACTTCAAGATCAATTGGATGGTTCTTATATCACGTCCTACGTCCTACACCACTCATGTCTCTCTTTCCCACTTCTAGGTCTGCCTCTTCAATGACTGGCTCACCAGCACCATGATCAGCAACTAAGTCTGATGCTTCGTACCTTCAGCACACTCTGACAACTTATCAACATCCTGTGCAGTTCAACTTCCACTTTTTGTACTGGAGATGAAAACCCTACGACAAATAAAGCATCTCAAACTAACATTTTCTGTCTATTGAGTCTACATCACTAGAAGTATAGGAATGTAGGGGGCATATTGTATTTCTATATTATGGGGGCTTTACATGCACATAGCATAGGAAACATTAATGTTTCAGCAACTTTAGACATTACGTTACCCCTCTACCTGTGTAGTAAAACCGTTTTTTACTAAAACGGTAGTTACTCTAATTAAACCATTGTTACATTAGGTTATTGCCTGGTATATATTGTAGTGTTGAATGGACGACTTTAAAAAAGGAACAGTATTTATTCTTAGGTTGAGGCAATGTTATTACTAGACTTATTAGTGTTGTTACTTCAGTTGAGCATGTGCATCGTCCCCTGACTCTCTATGCCGTCATCTCTCCCTGTTTAATACCCCTCTGATTCCTGCTGTCTGAAAAGTGATGTAAAAAAATAATGTCAAAAGGATGTTTGGAATGTTTGGATGTTTGGAAGGTTGGAATTCCAGTCTATTTGAACAAAGAAAAAAATATATGTATTGAATCTTTTTTTGTTTAACTTTTTGGAATCCTTCAGATATCAAGATATGTGGTGACACTACCTCATCAAAATTCAAAGTGGATTACAGTTCCCTCCACAATTATTGGTAAAGATGATTAAAAAGGGTTATTTTAAAAAATCACCTTTTGGTGAATTAGTTTAATGTCACACTGAATGAGAAACATCCAACCTTTAATTGAAGTAAATGTATTCTGAGAAAAAGAAATCTGTCATCTAGCAATAATTATTTCTAACAAAACCATGTGTGCCACAATTATTGGCACCTCTCAAAATTCTTATGAAGAAAATGTAACTTAAGCATTTTTTCCATTTTATTTTAAGTTGATCAGAGTGTTTAGTAATTGTCAAGCAGTAATCCATGACTTCCTGTTTCACTGAGGTATAATGAGGTGACACAGGCCAAGATAAGAGAACACACAAATGAGGGAAAAGTGTGTTGAGCTCCATAAGTCAGGGTATGGCTATAAAATAAATAGCTACTCACCCGAAAATGCCCATATCTACCAATACTGGGCAATACTAAGTTCAAAGCACTTTATGTTGCATTCCCCCCCAAAAAGTTGCAAGCAAAACAATTATTTGAAAGCCAAAGAAAAACTATTTGCAAGCAAAAGAAACGTTTTTTGATTTTTTGGGGGGGTTTCAAAGTTTGTTTTCTTTGGTTTAAATCTTTTTGGGGGGGTTTAAACATTTTTTTTGTGGTTTAAAATCTTTTTTAGGGGGGGGTTGCTAATTCCTGTTTGCTATGTGATGTCACTTCCTCAAGAAGCCTTTTCAAAGTAAGAGCATGATACTTTGATCACTACTTTGGCTGATGTGTTCCAGAAGAGGATGTTCTTCCTCCGGCAGCTGAGGAAACTCAGGCTGCCGAGGTCCATGATGGTCCAGTTTTACACGGCCATCATAGAGTCCATCCTCACCCACTCCATCATCACCTGGTTCCCTGCTGCAACGACCAAGGACAAGGCCAAGTTGCAGCGGGTGTTACGTTCAGCAGAGAGGGTGATCGGCTGTCCCTTGCCCTCCCTCAACTCCCTGCATGACACCAGGGCTCTGAGGAGGGCAAGGAAGATCATGGCAGACCCCTTCCACCCCGGCCACGGCCTCCTCACCCTGCTTCCCTCTGGAAGAAGGTTGCGGCTGCCTAAGGCACTGAAGGCCCGCCACAGGCTCAGTTTCTACCCCTCAGCCGCCAGGCTGATAAATGACTCTGGCTTCCCCCTCCCCCCCGCCCCCAAGTCTGCCCAGGACTGAATACGCACTGGACTCACTGTAAAAACTCTGCACTGCACTTTATATTGCACTATCCAATGCACTGTTGTCTGTCCTGTGTTGTCCTGTTTTTTGACACGTGAAAAAAGTATAAACGCACTTACTGTAATGTCAAAGCAAATTCCTATATGTGTATGCATAATGGCAATAAACGTTATCTGAATCTGAATCTGAATCTGAATGTTTGGGAGGACGAGTGACAGGTGCCACACCGTTATATAACACCCATAGGGGCGGAGACATGTACATCTTCAGTCTTTGGCACCGTTAAGAGTAAACCATAGGAGCAGAGCTCCCCTATGAGGCTCCAGTCCACTCATAGAACTGGCCTATATAACTGTACACATGACTATGGTGTATAAATACTCCATGGTAGGGGTGGGCAAACTGGGTCGTCATTGGATCTTCCAGCAGGACAATGATCCAAAACATACTTCCAAATCAATGCACAAAAATGCTTCACTGAACACAAAATCAAGCTTCTGCCATGGCCATCTCAGTCCCCTGACCTAAACCCCATTGAAAACCTGTGGACTGAGCTGAAGAGGAGAGAGCACAAGAGAGGACCGAGGACCCTGGATGATCTGGAGAGATTCTGTAAAGAGGAATGGTCTCAGAGTCCTTGCTCTGTATTCTCCAACCTAATTTTTTTTGGCAAAGGGAGGTTGTACAAAGTATTAAATGGTTTTGGTCTTGTTAGAAATAACTATTTCTAAATGACAGATTTATTTTTCTCAGAATAAACATGAAGTGAGACATGAAGCTAATTCACCAAAAGGTGAATTTTGTAGAACCCTTTTTACTATTCTAATCAATCTGCCAATAATTGTGGATGGCACTGTATATATGGCCCTATGTGAAAAGCAGGCATACAAAACAGAGAGACTAGTGTGTAAAGGTATGTGGAGGAGCAGAGAGGAGACCAGATGAGGGAGTAGTATAGTAGTATACTCTATAGTAGTATAGTAGTATAGACAGACAAAGCCACTTTACTTGGAGTAATCCACCGGGTAAACAGGAACACACTTTAGAAAATAATAAACCAAAGAACTTAACTAATAACAATGAGAACTTGTTACAAAGACACAACTATAGAGGACTGTGAGAGAACATTCCTCAGAGTAGAGTCAAGCTACCACACTGGGAATTACAAAACACACAACTTATCTAGAACGAACAATAACATAATAAAGTAATGAATGAAATAATAATGAAATAAAAGATGTACCTGTTGTGCCTGAGTTCATGAGGTGGTAACTGGCGCCCTCTAGTATTCAGATGTGAACCATGACATAATGTGATAGAAGTTGGAAGACCATGTTTGGAAGTTATTTATATAATTACAGAATGAATGGGGCAACACTGACTCAACAAAAGATGACTGTAAATTATCTCAGTAAGGGAATCATGTTGTAGTAGCATTTTTTTTTTGTAGCATTTTTTCCACATAGCAGTTTTTCACACGTTTTTACTTATGGTTTTATGTGTCGAATTATTGCAATGCTGGGCCTCTTGACCAGGTCGTCAGTGTAAATGAGAACTGGATCGTAAATGACTTAGCTGGTAAATTAAAGAATAAAGCTGGGCCGACCATTGTTATGCATTGTGTTATGGGTCAAACTCTGCTGACATCTAGCAGCAGTGAGATAATGTGTATGGTAATGTTTGTCAGCTAGTTTCTAAGCTGGTGAACTACCTCTACCTTGTTGGCAAACTAACACAGCTTTATCTTGTCATGTCGCTGCATTCAAGACTGGCACTCTTCACTTGAGAGAGAACGTGAAATTGTTCTGAATGTCAGAAGTAAATGCTATTTTACAATGCTATTAAATATAATAAATTCTTGCTATTCTTGTTTTTTTGTTGTTGTTTTTTTCTTTCCTAGCACCAGGGGAGCCCCCCCTCCCAAATTTCGTTGTATGGTACCTGTACTATATCAATGACAATAAAGACCATTCATTCATTCATTCATTCATTCATAAAGCATCAAAAGTGTCATTATTCTGTAGACAGCAAATCTGTTGAAAGGCAAGAGTCTAGTAATAACTAGAAAATTAAATAAACCTATGAATAAAGACTGTTCCTTGTTTGAAGTCATCCACTCAACTCTATAATATATACCAGGCAATTAACAAATGTAACAATGTTTTAACTAGAGTAATTACAACGTTACTACACAGGTATAGGGTCAACGTAATGTCAAATGTTGCCAAAACATTCATGTTTTCTATGCTATGTGCAAGTTAAAAGGAGCCCAATAACAGAAATAGAATATGCCCACTACATGCATTCCTATTCTTCTAGTGATGTAGACTCAATAGACAGAAAATGTTAGTTTGAGATTCTTTATTCGTCATAGGGTTTTCATCTCCAGTACAAAAAGTGGAAGTTGAACTGCACAGGATGTTGATGAGTAATTTGACTGTGCGGAAGGTGCTGAACGATGCTGGCATCAGACTTAGTAGCTGGCCATGGTGCTGGTGAGCCAGTCATTGAAGAGGCAGACCTAGAAGTGGGAAAGAGAGACGTGAGTGGTGTAGGACGTGATATAAGAACCATCCAATTGATCTTGAAGTCTTATCATTTTCAAGGAAATAATTATGATTGTGATCTGACTTTGTAAAAAAACTAAATAAACATGAAATCTCTTTCCAGTCTCACCTTGGCGTAGACACCGGGGTAACCAGCCTCGGCACAGCCGTAGCCCCAGGACACAACACCCTGCAGCTCACCGTTGCACACCATGGGGCCACCGGAGTCACCCTGAGAGAGAGATGAAGTAGTGGTATTAGATTGGGTTATTCAATATCAACATCTAAACAACTGACAACTGATGTGCATGTTGCAGAGGATCGTGGACTTCATATAAAGTCTTCACTGTTGTCAAGTGCGTACCTGGCAAGAGTCCTTGCCTCCCTCCAGGTATCCAGCGCAGAACATGGCGTCGGTGATCATGCCGGGGTAGGCGTTGTCACAGTCTCTGTCGGACAGGATGGGGATTTCCAGGCACTGCAGCTTGTCACCGTCGTCCCCTAAAGCATATGGAGGGAAAGAGGGATGGAAGAAGGGAAAGTAAAGAAGATTAAACAAGTGTTGTTATTTTCCTCTGGAAAGGATAAACTCACCAAGCATACATTGCAAAAAAGCCCAAGAATATATTGAACCTTTGATCCTTGTGCTCTACTCACAGTTGCTCATGGTGTTGCCCCAGCCAGCGACTGTGCACATGGTGCCAGCGGAGGCACAGCTGGTGGGCAGAGCCACGGTCTGCACGTTGCTGTTGAGGGTGGCGGGTTTGCTCAGCTTGATCAGCATGATGTCGTTGTTGGTGTTGTAGGAGCTGTACCGGGGGTGACGGATCACTTTGGAGGAAGTGATGAACTGCTCGGTACCCTCTGTCTTCCCAATATGGTGCTCCCCAAGGCGCACCTGCACACGGCTTTGGGTGCAACAGTGAAAGAGACGGAGGGAGCGAAAAGTGAGGGAAAGGGGTTAGAAGGTGTACACCAACGGTGTGTGCTAACGGTGTAAAAGGTCAGGTTATTCATATGGGATTTACTTACGACTGGTAGCAGTGAGCAGCAGACACAACCCAGCCCGCGCTGACCAGGGAGCCTCCACAGAAGTGGTACCCAACGTTCAGGGACACCGTGTGGGGCTGGGAGTGGGCCTCGCACTCATACCCTCCGACGATCTTGTCTTCCTCCGCAACTGAAGATATAGAGAGAAGGCACAGCGTTCTTCTTTAACGATGAGTCCATTTGGCTATGTTCTTCCCCTTAACTTTCTACACAGAAATTACTTTCCTGACCTTTTGAGATGGTTAAAAAAGAATGATGAACCAAGCGTCAAATTATTGAATATTTTGTGACAAGCTACAGAAGATCCTAGAATTTAAATAATGTTTGCTACAGACAGCAAGTTCAAAACAATTGCTTCAAAACTATTTGTATTTGACATTGCAGCATTTTTAACCAAATAAATTCCTGAAAGAACTAATCATTCACAGAGGAAAATGTCACCACCAAATCTTTAGGCTCTAACACTCACAAGCGGATCCGATGAGCAGAACGAAGACCAGAGAAATCATGGTTGCTGTGTTCCTGTCGATGATGGAGGTTCACCTGCACCCCTGCTATATATCCACCATCAGAAGAGCCACCCCAGTTCCAGGGCGACCTCATTGGTCAGTGGAGAGCCAATCAGTCAAAGGACGATAAGATTAGGTGATTCATATTTCAGTCAGGAGTAACAGATGTTCAGGTCTCGTCCATGGATGGATCTTACATGACTACAGCATGTCACGGGTGTATGTTTGTTATCATGTAGGGTGTTCAGATATAGAACTGACCCAAGGTTGTAGCACATGTGAACTTGGATAGTATGTAAAAACACATACTGTAGGTTACCAGCGTTTTGCTGGTCTATCTTATCGTTCAATAGGGCATTCATTATATATTCCTCTGTACTTCCACAACAATACCCAATAAGGTGTGTGTGTACTGTGTACTACATACTCTAGTAACACTATTGTTTTACTAATGAAACATGACTCTGGAACTTGTTCAGAATCACTAGAACTTGTTTTTTTAAATCACTCTATTAAACAAAACACTTAATTTGACTATAATCCAAAAAAGCAACAAAGTTATTACGCCTGCACGTTGAGTTTGATAAAACTTGAGGGAATTCTGCTGTAATTAAGATACTGTATTTACTAACATGGAGCCAAAATGAATTACCAAGTTGATGTCTATCAGCAAACCCTGTCCCAATGGCAAAACATTCTCTATTAAATGACATATCATAAAAGGTTCTTAGATAGTTCCTTCAACATCTGATGTCATGTCAGTAGGGTTTTGATTCATGTCACAAAGAAGTCCATTGGCGATGAATCACACAGAGGATTAGCTAAAATGTCAGAAACAGTCAAAAATTTGCTGGGTAAAATCATGTACCGGTATGTGAAATATTATGAATCACCTGATCTTTTCTTAGAGCTGATTGGCTCTCGACCAATGTGGCCGCCCTGGCACTGGGGCAGCTGTTCTGATGGTGGACGATAAGATTAGGTGATTCATAATATGTCACATAAATGATTTGAATGATTTTGAATGTTTCAAATATTTTGACAGTTTCTGAACTTTTAGCCAATCCTCTGTGTGATTCATCGCCAATGGACTTCTATGTGAAATGAATCAAAACCCTCCTGACATGACATCAGATGTTGAAGGAACTATCCAAGAACCTTTTATGATATGTCATTTAATAGAGAATGTCTTGCCATTGGGGCAGGTTTTGCTGATAGACATCAACTTGATCATTCATTTTGGCTCTATGTTAGTAAATACAATATCTTAATTTTAGTATAATTCCTTCAAGTTTTTATCAAGCTCAACGTGCAGGAGAAATAACTTTGATGTTGTTTTGGATTATAGTCAAATCAAGTTTGTAAATTAATGTTTAATAGAGTGATTTCAAAAAACAAGTACTAGTGATTCAGAACAAGTTCTCTTGTCATGTTTAATTAGTAAAATAATAGTGTTACTAGTTGTAGTGATACATTGTATATTGTATACTCTCACGTATGTCCTATGACTGATAAGATGGACCAGCAAAACTTTGTGTAAGCCTACTGTTGTGTTTTTACATACTATCCAAGTTCACATGTGCTACAACCTTGGGTCAGGTCCATATCTGTACCGTTTCCAGGAGAACACCCTACATGATAACAAACATACAGCCGTGACATGCAATGACATGTCATGTAAGATCCATCCATGGACGAGACCTGAACATCTGTTACTCCTGACTGAAATATTATGAATAACCTAATCTTATCTTCCTTTGACTGATTGGCTCTCCACTGACCAATGAGGTCGTCCTGGAACTGGGGTGGCTCTTCTGATGGTGGATATATAGCAGGGGTGCAGGTGAACCTCTATCATCGACAGGAACACACAGCAACCATGATTTCTCTGGTCTTCGTTCTGCTCATCGGAGCCGCTTGTGAGTATTAGAGCCTATAGATTTGGTGGTGACATTTTCCTCTGTGAATGATTGGTTCTTTCAGGAATTTATTTGGTTAAAAATGCTGCAATGTCAAATACAAATAGTGTAATTGTTTTGAACTTGCTGTCTGTAGCAAATATTATTTAAATCCTAGGATCTACTGTAGCTTGTCAGAAAATATTCAAGAATTTGACGCTTGTTTATTTTCATATTGACATCATCATTCTTTTTTAACCATCTCAAAAGATCAGGAAAGTAATTTCTGTGTAGAAAGTTAAGAGGAAGAACATAGCCAAAAGGATTTATCATTAAAGAAGAACTTTGTGCTTTCTCTCTATGTCTTCAGTTGCCACGGAGGACGACAAGATCGTCGGAGGGTATGAGTGCCAGGCCCACTCCCAGCCCCACCAGGTGTCCCTGAACGTTGGGTACCACTTCTGTGGAGGCTCCCTGGTCAGTGAGGACTGGGTTGTGTCTGCTGCTCACTGCTACAAGTCGTAAGTAAATCCCATATGAATAACCTGACCTTTTACACCGTTAGCACACACCGTTGGTGTACACCTTCTAACCCCTTTCCCTCACTTTTCGCTCCCTTCGTCTCTTTCACTGTTGCACCCAAAGCCGTGTGCAGGTGCGCCTTGGGGAGCACCATATTGGGAAGACTGAGGGTACTGAGCAGTTCATCACTTCCTCCAAAGTGATCCGTCACCCCCGGTACAGCTCCTACAACATCAACAACGACATCATGCTTATCAAGCTGAGCAAGCCTGCCACCCTCAACAGCAACGTGCAGACCGTGGCTCTGCCCACCAGCTGTGCCTCCGCTGGCACCATGTGCACAGTCTCTGGCTGGGGCGATACCATGAGCAACTGTGAGTAGAGCACACAGGTCAAAGGTTAAATGTATTCTGGGCCGTTTTGCAGTGCTTGGTCAGTTTATCCTTTCCAGAGGAAAATAATGATAATTGTCTCATCTTCTATACTTTCCCTTCTTCCATCCCTCTTTCACTCCATATGCTGTAGGGGTTGATGGCGACAAGCTGCAGTGCCTGGACCTCCCCATCCTGTCCTCCAGAGACTGTGACAACGCTTACCCTGGCATGATCACCGACGCCATGTTCTGCGCTGGATACCTGGAGGGAGGCAAGGACTCTTGCCAGGTACGCATTTGACAACAGTGAAGACTTTATATGAAGTCCACGATCCTTCGCAACATGCACTTCAGTTGTCAATTGTTTAGATGTTGATACTGATATTGAATAACCCAATCTAATACCACTACTTCATCTCTCTCTCTCAGGGTGACTCCGGTGGCCCCTTTGTGTGCAACGGTGAGCTGCAGGGTGTTGTGTCCTGGGGCTACGGCTGTGCCGAGGCTGGTAACCCCGGTGTCTACGCCAAGGTGAGACTGGAAAGAGAATTTATGTTTGTTCGGTTTGTTTACAAAGTCAGATCGTGATCACATTGTTTCCTTTAAGATTATAAGACTTAGATCAACTAGATGGTTCGTACATCATGTCCTACTTGGTTCGGCCACTAATGTCTCCCGTTTCTCACTTCTAGGTCTGCCTCTTCAACGACTGGCTCACCAGCACCATGGCCAGCTACTAAGTCTGATGCTTCGTACCTTCGGCACAGTCGAACAAGTCATCAACATCCTGTACAGTCCAACTTCCACCTTTTGTAATGGAGATGAAAACCCTATGACAAATAAAGCATCTCAAACTAACATGTTCTGAGTCTACATCACTCGAAGTATAGGAATGTAGGGGGCATATTGTATTTCTATATTATGGGGGCTTTACATGCACATAGCATAGGAAACATTAATGTTTCAGCAACTTTAGACATTACGTTGCCCCTCTACCTGTGTATAGTAAAACCGATTTTTACTAAAACGGTAGTTACTCTAATTAAAACATTGTTACATTAGGTAATTGCCTGGTATATATTGTAGTGTTGAATGGATGACTTTAAATAAGGAACAGTATTTATTCTTAGGTTGATGCAATGTAATTACTAGACTTATTAGTGTTGTAAGTAAGTAAGTACGTAAGTAAAGCTTTATTTATACAGCACCTTTCATGCAAGAAATGCAGCTCAAAGTGCTTTACAACAGGAATAAAAACATAAAGTGAATATAAAAACATATATAAAAACATATACAAGCATAGAAGGAATATCAAAGCAGGGGAAAACAGTAAAAAGAACAGGTAAAGATAAAATACAATATTACGTAACAACATTGTTTTAGCGCCCCTTGTGAGTGGAGGCATGCTGTTGTTACATCAGTTGAGCATGTGCATCGTCCCCTGACTCTCTATGCTGTCATCTCTCCCTGTTTAATACCCCTCTGATTCCTACTGTCTCTCCCTGTTTAATACCCTCTGATTCCTGCTGTCTCTCCATGTTTAATACCCTCTGATTCCTGCTGTCTCTCTCTGTTTAATACCCCTCTGATTCCTGCTGTCTCTCCCTGTTTAATACCCCTCTGATTCCTGCTGTCTCTCCCTGTTTAATACCCTCTGATTCCTACATTCTCTCCCTGTTTAATACCCCTCTGATTGTCCTACTGTCTCTCCCTGTTTAATACCCTCTGATTCCTACATTCTCTCCCTGTTTAATACCCTCTGATTCCTGCTGTCTCTCTCTGTTTAATACCCCTCTGATTCCTACATTCTCTCCCTGTTTAATACCCTCTGATTCCTGCTGTCTCTCTCTGTTTAATACCCCTCTGATTCCTGCTGTCTCTCCCTGTTTAATACCCCTCTGATTCCTGCTGTCTGAAAAGTGATGTAAGAAAAAAAAGTCAAAAGGATGTTTGGAAGGTTGGAATGTTTGGGATGTTTGGATGTTTGGAAGGTTGGAATTCCAGTCTACTTGAACAAAGAGATTTATTGAATCTTTCTTTGTTCAACTTTTTGGAATCCTTCAGATATCAGATATGTGGTGACACTACCTCATCAAAATTCAAAGTGGATTACAGTTCCCTCCACAATTATTGGTAAAGATGATTAAAAAGGGTAATCAAAATAAAAAACACCTTTTGGTGAATTAGTTTAATGTCACACTGAATGAGAAACATCCAACCTTTAATTGAAGTAAATGTATTCTGAGAAAAAGAAATCTGTCATCTAGCAATAATTATTTCTAACAAAACCATGTGTGCCACAATTATTGGCACCTCTCAAAATTATTATGAAGAAAATGTAACTGAAGCATTTTTTTCATTTTATTTTAAGTTGATCAGAGTGTTTAGTAATGTTCAAGCAGTAATCCATGACTTCCTGTTTCACTGAGGTATAATGAGGTGACACAGAGGCCATGTTGGGGTATAAATATGGGGTGACACAGAGGAACATGGGAAAGATAAGAGAACACACAAATGAGGGAAAAGTGTGTTGAGCTTCATAAGTCAGGGTATGGCTATAAAAGAAATAGCTCCTCACCCGAAAATGCCCATATCTACCGTGAGGGCAATACTTAAAAAGTTCAAAGCACTTTATGTTGCAATCCCCCCAAAAAAGTTGGGCAAAAACAAAACAAAACAAAGAAAACAATCTGCAAGAAAAAAAAAGTATTTTGGGGGGTTTCAAAGTTTATTTTCTTTGGTTTCAATCTTTTTTGGGGGGTTTAAATTGTTGTTTTTTGCGGTTTCATATCTTTTTGGGGGGGTTGCTAATTCCTGTTTGCTATGTGATGTCACTTCCTCAAGAAGCCTTTTCAAAGTAAGAACATGAGAAAAATTCCGAAAATGTTGGGAGGACAAGTGACAGGTGTCACACCGTTATATAACACCCATAGGGGCGGAGACATGTACATCTTCAGTCTTTGGCTACCGTTAAGGCTATCGTTAAGGGTAAACCATAGGAGCAGAGCTCCAGTCCACTCTTAGAACTGGCCTATATAATTGTACACATGACTATGGTGTATAAATACTCCATGGTAGGGGTGGGCGAACTGGGTCGTCATTAGATCTTCCAGCAGGACGATGATCCAAAACATACATCCAAATCAACACAAATTCGTTTTTACTTACTTTTTATGTGTTGAATTATTGCAATGCTGGGCCTCTTGACCAGGTCCTCAGTGTAAATGAGAACTGGATCGTAAATGACTTAGCTGGTAAATTAAAGAATAAAGCTGGGCCGACCATTGTTATGCATTGTGTTATGGGTCAAACTCTGCTGACATCTAGCAGCAGTGAGATAATATGTATGGTAATGTTTGTTAGCTAGTTTTTAAGCTGCTGAACTACCTCTACCTTGTTGGCAAGCTAACACGGCTTTATCTTGTCATGCTACTGCATTCAAGACTGGCACTCTTCACTTGATAGGAGATCGTGCAACTGATCTGTGATGTCAGAAGTAAATCGTATTTTACTTTTAAATATAAATCATCCAAACCTAAGTATCATAATTTTTTTGTCAACTTACTGTAGATATCAAAACTCTTGAAAGCCAAGAGTCAAGTAATAACATTGCTTCAACCTGAGAATACATTTCTTTACTACACAGGTATAGGGCCAATGTAATGTCAAATGTTAACAAAACATTAATGTATTCTATGCTATGTGCAAGTAAAAAAAAGTCCAATAACAGATATAGAATATGCCCCCTACTACAGTACATTCCTATTCTTCTAGTGATGTAGACTCAATAGTCAGAAAATTGTAGTTTGTAATGTTTTATTTGTCATAGGGCTTTCATCTCCAGTACAAAAGGTGGAAGTTGGACTGCTCAGAATGTTGATGAGTTGTCCGACTGTGCTGAAGGTACGATGCATCAGACTTAGTAGCTGGCCATGGTGCTGGTGAGCCAGTCATTGAAGATGCAGACCTAGAAGTGTAAAAAGGGAGACATTAGTGGCCAAACCAAGTAGGAAATTATGTGATAGCGACTTTAATCCAAAAAATCCCAACATGAAATCTCTTTCCAGTCTCACCTTGGCGTAGACACCGGGGTTACCAGCCTCGGCACAGCCGTAGCCCCAGGACACAACACCCTGCAGCTCACCGTTGCACACCACGGGGCCACCGGAGTCACCCTGAGAGAGAGAGAGAGATGAAGTAGTGGTATTAGATTGGGTTATTCAATATCAACATCTAAACAATTGACAACTGATGTGCATGTTGCAAAGGATCGTGGACTTCATGTAAAGTCTTCACTGTTGTCAAGTGCGTACCTGGCAAGAGTCCTTGCCTCCCTCCAGGTATCCAGCGCAGAACATGGCGTCGGTGATCTGGCCGGAGTAGGCATTGTCACAGGCTTCGTAGGACAGGGTGGGGATTTCCAGGCACATCAGCTGGTCACCGCTGACTATTAACAGAGAGAAAGGGAGGGATGGATTGAGAGGGGGGGAAGAAGGAAGACAGAGAGAAACGGTTAGAAATATTGACACTATGTTTGTAAAGGTAATCTGCCCTTCCCTGTCATCTCTATACACACTCATTCATCATGAAGATGATCTACTGCCAAATTTAACCTTTGACCCTTATGCTGTACTCACCGGAGCTCATGGTGTTGCCCCAGCCAGCGACTGTGCACATGGTGCCAGTGGCGGCACAGCTGGTGGGCAGAGCCACGGTCTGCACGTTGCTGTTGAGGGTGGCGGACTTGCTCAGCTTGATCAGCATGATGTCGTTGTCAATGTTCCAGGAGTTGTACTGGGGGTGACGGATCACTTTAGAGGAAGTGATGAACTGCTCGGTACCCTCTGTCACTGTGATGTCGTGCTCGCCAAGACGAACCTGAATACGGCTGAAAGAGATAGAAAGAGTCAAAGTAAGAGCAGAGTCAATTGTTTCATGACTTTGTGTGTAACATGAACTTCTGTCCTCTGGTCAGGCCTGGTACATGTTAGTTGTTGTTAAGAAAACTAATTATTTAAATTTGTATCCTACAGTACAGTACTTACGACACTGCACCTGCACACGACTTTGGGTGCAACAGTGAAAGAGACGGAGGGAGCGAAAAGTGAGGGAAAGGGGTAAGAAGGTGTACACCAATGGTGTGTGCTAACGGTGTAAAAGGTCAGGTTATTCATATGGGATTTACTTACGACTGGTAGCAGTGAGCAGCAGACACAACCCAGTCCGCGCTGACCAGGGAGCCTCCACAGAAGTGGTACCCAACGTTCAGGGACACCGTGTGGGCCTGGGAGTGGGCCGCGCACTCATACCCTCCGACGATCTTGTCTTCCTCCGCAACTGAAGATATAGAGAGAAGGCAGTGTTAAACAGACAGTAAAAAAAGTCTAATACAATTTCTGTGTTTTGAAAAACAAATGTTTCTCCTGAAGATATTTGTATTTGCTCTGTTATATTATATATGAGATATTAACTTTATTTATATTCAGAAATAAGTCTTGCCCTTTTTTTCAATGGCAATATTCATACTCACAAGCGGCTCCGATGAGCAGAACAAAGACTAGAGAAATCATGGTTGCTGTGTGATCCTGTCGATGAGAGGTGTTCACCTGCAGCCCTGCTATATATCCACCATCGTGAGAGCCGCCCCGTTCTTTGGGACTATTTCATTGGTCAAGAGTTAGCCATTGGGAAGCAAATGGTGGACCGCCAAGGTCAAGAGAATCTCGAAGTGAACATTTACTTTTCCATTGTAATTGTAACTTGATCTCAACTGGTACATCATTCCCTAACCCTAACCCATTATTTGATCATCATTCTAGCTCTTCTGATGGTTTAAGAATTATGTAGAAATAATAATAATAATAATAATAATAATAATAGTGTCCATAATGGGTTTATTTTAGGCTACTGTAGTATGGATTTGATTGAACACATTAATGATTAGTAAGTCACTCACTGTTACATTTTGACTAGCTGTTTGTAGATATTGTGGGCAGAATCAATTTACTGATCACCTAATATGTAACAGTAGATGGTATATAGTGTAGGAAATGAAAGGGGTTAAATCTTAGTATTTGACAACACTGTCTTTTCTAGTTTTCTGTTGTTCATATCATCATTTAAGGTAGGCTGGTAATCTCTGGATATGTTCTGACTGTATGCTAAATGTACATGACTGTAACACAGCTGTGTCTTTCCCACACTTTGGGGTGTTCTGGAAAAGTCTACAAATGTAAAATGTACTCAGTCAGGGTACCATTATTCTGTGTGTAAATCTCTCACAACAACAAAACAACCTAGTTTCAATGTGTTTGCTCTAAATGTATTCCATAATTGGAAACATTCTCTTTTTCCTTAAACCATACACTGTATGCAACTTGTACATTACCTTTCAACTTCATGTATTGTTTAATAATTACAGATGCAATTAAATATATTCCCAATTAACCTGGTACAACATACTGTATTTGAGGGGTTGTTTTAAAAAACAGATACCTCCGTTATCAACATTCTCAACCTTATTGTCATTGACAAACTACAAGTACTAAGACAATGAAACACAGTTCGTCATCTAACCAGATGCATTGTGTAAAAGCTATGGATGTATGGACATTGCATGGTGTATTGCATGGTGTATTGCATGGTGTATGTATGGACATTGCATGGTGTATTGCATGGTGTATGCATGGACATTGCAATCATTGGACTTATCGGGAATGTTACTCTTATGAAGATGTTCATTACTGTGAAGTCAATGAGGATGGTGCCCAACTTGTTCATGGCCATGTTGGCAGATGTTTTAAATGTTCTTCACTTGTAAATCTGGACAGTGGAATAGCTGATTTCTAATAGTTTGGAGATCTTTATAATCCCTTCCCAGACTCATATGCGTCTACAACCTTCTTTTTGAAGTTCCCAGAGAGCTCTTTTGATCTCTCAATGGTGACGCTCAACAATCAAGAGCAAACTAAACTAAATGTCTGAGGTTTAAATAAGAAAAGCTCCTCCCCAAAAAAATCCTTTCTAACAATGTTGTAATCATTTGCACCTGATGTGGTTCACTTGATTCTAATTTTATGCTTTTTAAGTAGTAATAACTGTGGGGAGGTCCTAACTTTTTCCTCACAAGAGAATTGCTTTTCTAATAATTACATTTCACAAATATTTGTTTGTTTTATTTGTTTAGTTATATTACCTCCATCTCTCAATATTGTTCAAATGAAGATCAATATGTTGAATATGTTTAAATATGTTGAAAAAGACAAAGGTTCTCATGGGGTGTCCTATCATTTTCACATGACTGTATTTGGTATTATTTCTGGTGTTCATGCCAAGATATGTTTCATTTTAATTGGCAGTTTCTTGAGTTTTCTTTTTTTCTTTTCAATGATGTCTCACATTGTTCCTGAAACATGCAATTCATAGAGCCTGCACAGATTTTAAGATAAAAATGTATCTTTTTGTTAAGAGTATAATTTTAATCATTGTCCATGAGATACTAAGTCACCCATAGTGCTTTTTGGAGGCTTATTTTTAGATGAATGTTTTTAGAATATAGTTTTTTGCCAGCCACTCCTGAACCTACGTTCAAAAGTCAGACATCTGAGGACAATACCAAAACAGATGATCTATTGCTTCAGTGTCTCATTACAACATCTGCATAGTGCAAATTGTTCAATTCCGCACATGTGAATAGCTAAAAAGTTGTTGATGTGTTGAATATATATTTCAACCACTGTATTGATTCATAAACATGGGATAGGAACGTCAAATATCTGTTTCCAGTAGTCTTGTGTCCTTTATGGCACAGTGGTCAGTGTTTTTGACCTCAAATGAAACTGATATACTGATCTAATTATGTCTATATATCTTTTTCAGCCATTTGTGACACAGTCTGATCATTTGGTCCGCATGTCGGCAACCAATCAAAATGTTCAGACTTTTCTTTTGAAACACGGAACTTTGTTTTTGACCTCAAATGAAACTGATATACTGATCTGATTATGTCTATATATCTTTTTCAGCCATTTGTGACACAGTCTGATCATTTGGTCTGCATGTCGCCAACCAATCAAAATGTTCAGACTTTTCTTTTGAAACACAGAACTTTGTTTCAAAGTTGTTGAGAATCACAACACAAACTTGCTAGTCAGGCCAAAATACTGCAACGAAATGGATTCGGTGAGTAATCCCCACTACTACCTAGTTAACTATAACACTACTTTACATTGTTAGCAGGCTCACAAAACAAGCTGTGTTAGCTGACTAGCGAAATGTCATTGATTTTCAACAACACTGAAATGTATTCACATTTTTCGAAAGAAAAGTCAGATCATTACATCGGATCCCGACATGAGGACCAAAGCATTAGAATGTGTCAAATTTGTGAATTTAATGCCATCCCACAGTACATTCCTCTTCTTCTAGTTTATGTACACTCAAGAGACAGAACATGTTAGTTTGAGATGCTTTATTTGTCATAGGGCTTTCATCTCCAGTACAAAAGGTGGAAGTTGGACTGCTCAGAATTGTGATGAGTTGTCAGACTGTGCTGAAGGTACGATGCATCAGACTTAGTAGCTGGCCATGGTGCTGGTGAGCCAGTCATTGAAGATGCAGACCTAGAAGTGAGAAAAGGGAGACATTAGTGGCCAAACCAAGTAGGAAATTATGTGATAGCGACTTTATTCCAAAAAATCCCAACATGAAATCTCTTTCCAGTCTCACCTTGGCGTAGACACCGGGGTTACCAGCCTCGGCACAGCCGTAGCCCCAGGACACAACACCCTGCAGCTCACCGTTGCACACCACGGGGCCACCGGAGTCACCCTGAGAGAGAGAGAGAGAGAGAGAGAGAGAGAGAGAGAGAGAGAGAGAGATGAAGTAGTGGTATTAGATTGGGTTATTCAATATCAACATCTAAACAATTGACAACTGAAGTGCATGTTGCAAAGGATTGTGGACTTCATGTAAAGTCTTCACTGTTGTCAAGTGCGTACCTGGCAAGAGTCCTTGCCTCCCTCCAGGTATCCAGCGCAGAACATGGCGTCGGTGATCTGGCCGGAGTAGGCATTGTCACAGGCTTCGTAGGACAGGGTGGGGATTTCCAGGCACATCAGCTGGTCACCGCTGACTATTTACAGAGAGAAAGGGAGGGATGGATTGAGAGAGGGGGAAGAAGGAAGACAGAGAGAAATGGTTAGATATATTGACACTATGTTTGTAAAGGTAATCTGCCCTTCCCTGTCATCTCTATACACACTCATTCATCATGAAGATGATCTACTGCCAAATTTAACCTTTGACCCTTGTGCTGTACTCACCGGAGCTCATGGTGTTGCCCCAGCCAGCGACTGTGCACATGGTGCCAGTGGCGGCACAGCTGGTGGGCAGAGCCACGGTCTGCACGTTGCTGTTGAGGGTGGCGGACTTGCTCAGCTTGATCAGCATGATGTCGTTGTCAATGTTCCAGGAGTTGTACTGGGGGTGACGGATCACTTTAGAGGAAGTGATGAACTGCTCGGTACCCTCTGTCACTGTGATGTCGTGCTCGCCAAGACGAACCTGAATACGGCTGAAAGAGATAGAAAGAGTCAAAGTAAGAGCAGAGTCAAATTGTTTCATGACTTTGTGTAACATGAACTTCTGCCCTCTGATCAGGCCTGGTACATGTTAGTTGTTGTTAAGAAAACAAATTATTTAAATTTGTATCCTACAGTACAGTACTTACGACACTGCACCTGCACACGACTTTGGGTGCAACAGTGAAAGAGACGGAGGGAGCGAAAAGTGAGGGAAAGGGGTTAGAAGGTGTACACCAATGGTGTGTGCTAACGGTGTAAAAGGTCAGGTTATTCATATGGGATTTACTTACGACTGGTAGCAGTGAGCAGCAGACACAACCCAGTCCGCGCTGACCAGGGAGCCTCCACAGAAGTGGTACCCAACGTTCAGGGACACCGTGTGGGGCTGGGAGTGGGCCGCACACTCATACCCTCCGACGATCTTGTCTTCCTCCGCAACTGAAGATATAGAGAGATGGCAGTGTTAAACAGACAGTAAAAAAAGTCTAATACAATTTCTGTGTTTTGAAAAACAAATGTTTCTCCTGAAGATATTTGTATTTGTTCTGTTATATTATATATGAGATATTAACTTTATTTCTGTTTAAGAAACAAGTCTTGCCCTTTTTTTCAATGGCAAATATTCATACTCACAAGCGGCTCCGATGAGCAGAACAAAGACCAGAGAAATCATGGTTGCTGTGTGATCCTGTCGATGAGAGGTGTTCACCTGCACCCCTGCTATATATCCACAATCGTGAGAGCCGCCCCGTTCTTTGGGACTATTTCATTGGTCAAGAGTTAGCCATTGGGAAGCAACTGGTGGACCTCCAAGGTCAAGAGAATCTCGAAGTGAACATTTAGTTTTCCATTGAAATCAATGTAATTGTAACTTGATCTCAACTGGTACGTCATTCCCTAACCCTAACCCATTATTTGATCATCATTCTAGCTCTTCTGATGGTTTGAGAATTATGTAGAAATAATAATAATAATAGTGTGCATAATGGGTTTATTTGAGGCTACTGTAGTATGGATTTGATTGAACGCATTAATGATTAGTAAGTGTTACATGTACTGCACATGTGCTCTTTTCCGCTGTATTAAACGTCACTCACTGTTACATTTTGACTAGCTGTTTGTAGATATTGTGGGCAGAATCAATTTACTGTTACTGATCACCAAATATGTAACAGTAGATGGTATATACTGTAGGAAATCTTTTCTAGTTTTCTGTTGTTCATATCATCATTTAAGGTAGGCAGGTAATCTCTGGACATGTTCCGACTGTATGCTAAATGTACATGACTGTAACACAGCTGTGTCTTTCCCACACTTTGGGTTTTTCTGGAAAAGTCTACAAATGTAAAATGTACTCAGTCAGGGTACCATTATTCTGCGTGTAAATCTCTCACAACAACAAAACAACCTAGTTTCAATGTGTTTGCTCTAAATGTATTCCATAATTGGAAACATTCTCTTTTTCCTTAAACCATACACTGTATGCAACTTGTACATTACATTTCAAGTATTGTTTAATAATTACAGATCCAAATAAATATGATTCCCAATTAACCTGTACAACATACTGTATTTGAGGGGTTGTTTTGCAAACACAGATACCTCCGTTATCAACATTCTCAACCTTATTGTCATTGACAAAGTACAAGTACTAAGACAATGAAACACAGTTCGTCATCTAACCAGATGCATTGTGCAAAAGCTATGGATGTATGGACATTGCATGGTGTATTGCATGGTGTATTGCATGGTGTATGTATGGACATTGCATGGTGTATTGCATGGTGTATGTATGGACATCGCAATCATTGGACTTATCGGGAATGTTACTCTTATGAAGATGTCCATTACTGTGAAGTCAATGAGGATGGTGCCCAACTTGTTAATGGCCATGTTGGCAGATGTTTTAAATGTTCTTCACTTGTAAATCTGGACAGTGGAATAGCTGATTTCTAATAGTTTGGAGATCGTTATAATCCCTTCCCAGACTCATATGCGTCTACAACCTTCTTTTTGAAGTTCCCAGAGAGCTCTTTTGATCTCTCAATGGTGACGCTCAACAATCAAGAGCAAACCAAACTAAATGTCTGAAGTTTAAATAAGAAAAGCTCCTCCAAAATCCTTTCTAACAATGTTGTAATCATTTGCACCTGATGTGGTTCACTTGATTCTAATTTTAGGCTTTTTAAGTAGTAATAACTGTGGGGAGGTCCTAACTTTTTCCTCACAAGAGAATTGCTTTTCTAATAATTACATTTCACAAATATTTGTTTGTTTTATTTGTTTAGTTATATTACCTCCATCTCTCAATATTGTTAAAATGAAGATCAATATGTTGAATATGTTGAAATATGTTGAAAAAGACAAAGGTTCTCATGGGGTGTCCTATCATTTTCACATGACTGTATTTGGTATTATTTCTGGTGTACATGCCAAGATATGTTTCATTTTAATTGGCAGTTTCTTGAGTTTTCTTTTTTTCTTTTCAATGATGTCTCACATTGTTCCTGAAACTTGCAATTCATAGAGCCTGCATAGATTTTAAGCTAAAAATGTATCTTTTTGTTAAGAGTATAATTTTAATCATTGTCCATCTGATACTAAGTCACCCAATAGTGCTTTTTGAAGGCTTACTTTTAGATAATTGTTTTTAGAATATCGTTTTTTGCCAGCCACTCCTGAACCTACGTTCAAAAGTCAGACACCTGAGGACAATACCAATGATCTATTGCTTCAGTGTCTCATTACAACATCTGCATAGTGCAAATTGTTCAATTCCGCACATGTGAATAGCTAAAAAGTTGTTGATGTGTTGAATATATATTTCAACCACTGTATTGATTCATAAACCTGATGCCATGGGATAGGAACGTCAAATATCTGTTCCCAGTAGTCTTGTGTCCTTTATGGCACAGTGGTCAGTGTTTTTGACCTCAAATGAAACTGATATACTGATCTGATTATGTTTATATATATTTTTCAGCCATTTGTGACACAGTCTGATCATTTGGTCCGCATGTCGGCAACCAATCAAAATGTTCAGACTTTTCTTTTGAAACACGGAACTTTGTTTCAAAGTTGTTGAGAATCACAACACAAACTTGCTAGTCAGGCCAAAATACTGCAACGAAATGGATTCGGTGAGTAATCCCCACTGCTACCTAGTTAACTATAACACTACTTTACATTGTTAGCAGGCTCACAAAACAAGCTGTGCTAGTTGACTAGCGATGTGTCATTGATTTTCAACAACTCTGAAATGTATTCACATTTTTCGAAAGAAAAGTCAGATCTTTACATCGGATCTCGACATGAGGACCAAAGCATTAGAATGTGTCACATTTGTGAATTTAATGCCATCCCACAGTACATTCCTCTTCTTCTAGTGATGTACACTCAAGAGACAGAACATGTTAGTTTGAGATGTTTTATTTGTCATAGGGTTTTCATCTCCAGTACAAAAGGTGGAAGTTGGACTGCTCAGGATGTTGATGAGTTGTCCGACTGTACTGAAGGTACGATGCTGGCATCAGACTTAGTAGCTGGCCATGGTGCTGGTGATCCAGTCATTGAAGATGCAGACCTAGAAGTGAAAAAAGGGAGACATTAGTGGCCAAACCAAGTAGGAAATAATGTGAAAGCGACTTTAATCCAAAAAATCCCAAGATGAAATCTCTTTCCAGTCTCACCTTGGCGTAGACACCAGGGTTACCAGCCTCAGCACAGCCGTAGCCCCAGGACACAACACCCTGCAGCTCACCGTTGCACACCACGGGGCCACCGGAGTCACCCTGAGAGAGAAAGAGATGAAGTAATGGTATTAGATTGGGTTATTCAATATCAAAATCTAAACAATTGACAACTGATGTGCATGTTGCAAAGGATCGTGGACTTCATGTAAAGTCTTCACTGTTGTCAAGTGCGTACCTGGCAAGAGTCCTTGCCTCCCTCCAGGTATCCAGCGCAGAACATGGCGTCGGTGATCATGCCGGAGTAGGCGTTGTCACAGGCTTTGTAGGACAGGGTGGGGATTTCCAGGCACATCAGCTGGTCACCGCTGACTATTAACAGAGAGAAAGGGAGGGATGGATGGATTGAGAGAGGGGAAAGAAGGAAGACAGAGAGAAACGGTTAGATATATTGACACTATGTTTGTAAAGGTAATCTGACCTTCCCTGTCATCTCTATACACACTCATTCATCATGAAGATGATCTACTGCCAAATTAAACCTTTGACCCTTGTGCTGTACTCACCGGAGCTCATGGTGTTGCCCCAGCCAGCGACTGTGCACATGGTGCCAGTGCGAGCACAGCTGGTGGGCAGAGCCACGGTCTGCACGTTGCTGTTGAGTTTGGCTGACTTTTTCAGCTTGATCAGCATGATGTCGTTGTCAATGTTCCAGGAGTTGTACTGGGGGTGACGGATCACTTTAGAGGAAGTGATGAACTGCTCGGTACCCTCATCCACCATGATGTCGTGCTCGCCAAGACGAACCTGAATACGGCTGAAAGAGATAGAAAGAGTCAAAGTAAGAGCAGAGTCAATTGTTTCATGACTTTGTGTGTAACATGAACTTCTGTCCTCTGGTCAGGCCTGGTACATGTTAGTTGTTGTTAAGAAAACACATTATTAAAATGTGTATCCTACAGTACAGTACTTACGACACTGCACCTGCACACGACTTTGTGTGCAACAGTGAAAGAGACGGAGGGATCGAAAAGTGAGGGAAAGGGGTTAGAAGGTGTACACCAATGGTGTGTGCTAATGGTGTAAAAAGGTCAGGTTATTCATATGGGATTTACTTACGACTGGTAGCAGTGAGCAGCAGACACAACCCAGTCCGCGCTGATCAGGGAGCCTCCACACATGTGGTACCCAACGTTCAGGGACACCGTGTGGGCCTGGGAGTGGGCCGCGCACTCATACCCTCCGACGATCTTGTCTTCCTCCGCAACTGAAGATATAGAGAGAAGGCAGTGTTAAACAGACAGTAAAAAGACAGTTTTTTTTTTTAAACTAATGTTTCTCCTGAAGGTTTTTGTATTTGCTCTGTTATATTATATATGAGATATTAACTTTATTTCTGTTTAAGAAATAAGTCTTGCCGTTTTTTTCAATGGCAATATTCATACTCACAAGCGGCTCCGATGAGCAGAACAAAGACCAGAGAAATCATGGTTGCTGTGTGATCCTGTCGATGAGAGGTGTTCACCTGCACCCCTGCTATATATCCACAATCGTGAGAGCCGCCCCGTTCTTTGGGACGAATTAATTGGTCGAGAGATAATCTAAGAGTTAGCTAATCGAAAGCAGTCTATTTAACGGTGGACTGCCAAGGTCAAGAGAATCACATTACACAATCACATTATGTGACAATTGGGCATCCATAGCATCCATTTACTGATCACTTAATATGCAACAGGTAGATGGTTTAGTGAAAATGAAAGGTATCAGACATTAGACAGTATTCGACAATTATATATTATATTGTAAATATAAGTTTATATATTGTAAATATAAGAGTAAATATAAGAGTGCTATGTACAGTAATCTTTTTCTTATTTCAGATAGGCTAGTACTCTCAGGATATGATCAGACTCTATCCTGAACTTAACATGACTGTAACACAGCTGTGACTTGTTTTTCTGGTAAAGTCTACAATATAGAATTTACTCGTCAGATTATCATTATTCTGCTGTGTAAAGCTCAGAAAACTGAAAACTAACTATTTCCTAAGTATGTGCTTTAAAGTTATTCCATAATTGTAAATTATGATTATAACACAGTCATTACACTCTATGCAATTTGTACACTTGTACACTTTAGTAACTAGCCATGGTTCTGGTGAGCCAGTCGTTGAATAGGCTGACCTAGAAGTGGAAAAAGTTAGACATTAGTCCATTAGTAGGAGATGAACCATCAATCTGAATCGGATATTTTCAAGGAAATAATGTGATAGTGATCTGACTTTGGTTGTAAAAAATAACATGAAATCTCTTTTTAGTCTCATCTTGGCGTAGACACAGGGGTTACCAGCCTCGGCACGGCTGTCACCCCAGGACACAACACCCTGCAGCTCTAACAACTATAAACGATGTCTAATATATGTTCTTTAAACTTATACTGTATTTGTAAACTGTCACTGTTTCAATACACCACAACACTGTGAGCAGTTTGCACACAACACTCAGAAATGTACACCGAAGATGTGTAATTTATATAATTCTGGATTGAACAGATTAAAGGGGCAATCTGGGATCCGAAAAGCCCTTTTTTAAATGTTAAATGAATTACATTTAGCCATTGAATCTTGACGAATATTTTTTATTTCATGGATGGCCCGTCGGTCCTTGCATCCATAGCTCTGCCTATGACTTTGAGAGTGGTTACATCTATCCAGCCCCATTCCTCAGCTGTTTACCACAACATGTGGTGGGGAGACTGCTTTGTTATTGTTTTAATTACAGATTGCAGGTTTCCTGGATACAGATTAAGCCTAGTCCTAATTAAATAACATTTTAAATGCTTATGATTAGTTAAAAGAAAATACACTATAATTCACTCACTTCTAGATTTCAACGATTATACATGTTTTAAAAACCAAAGAATGTTTCTTCCAGTCAAAAAAGACTCTCACTGTACACAACATTCTTTGCCCTTGGTTCCTCAACATTGGCATTACAGCATTCAGATACAAAATCACAATAATAATAAGTAAATTAAACAAGTAAAATAAGTAATCCTACAGTAATAAAGTAATAAAGTGACGGTTTTATAGTGGCTTCAAAAAATGCTGTACAAAGTATGATAATATGAAATGCAATGTAATACAGTACAGTAGTTAAGTAGTTTGAGATTCAGAGATTTTAATTTTAAAACTGTCTAAGAAAATTGTTTAATAAATTGTATTTCTTTTTGTACAGGATCTTTATTGTAAGGCCACGTCCCCTGTTTTCCTTGGGCAAAGGCCAGACAGGTTGTGAAAGAACCCACCTGTGAGAAACCCGCTCCAGCCCAGCGGCTTGGCTCCACACCAACACCAAGACCAGGAGATCAGCCCAGGTGGAAACAACACTGGACCAAACCAGAACACGATTGGAACAAAAACACAACAGCAGCAGCTGGGTTTGTCATTATACCTCAGGAGAAGAGTTCCAGTTCAAGTTTAAAAAAGTAATTGTCCTTTTTATGTTTAATGCCAAATTCTGTCGTCAACTAACATTTTACAAGCAATCATAGCACAGCAACAATGAACAAAAAGGACACACATAAAAAGGGTTCTCAAACATTACAATAACAACAAAAAAGTTTGATGAAGCGCTCGTTAATCATATCAGTATGTCCGCAGATGTCCCCAGGTGACTTCCTAAGGTTTGGAGTTCAAGTTCAAGCTGTGTGCAGCCATCGACCAAGATACACATGCTACACGTGATCTATAGTTATATATACATGTAGGTATTTAATTTATATGTATAGTGTATACATATATTAAAATCTATCTATCTGGTGGAAAAAGTCTGGTGGAAAATTAAAATGCAGGAACCTGTCGTTAATTGTGGTATTATGTCAAAACAAAAAGTCTAATTCATTTTAGAGTCTCATGAAGAACATTATCTAATATTAAATAATTCAGATCATACACATCAATATTTGTGCAAATTTCTACAAACAGGTGGAAACAAGACCATGTGTGTGACCCTGGGCATTAATTGATAACAAGTATTCTAATCTGTGTTTTTCCAGGTGTCCTTCCAAACTCTTGGTGATGTTGACTGGTCCACTCAGTTTTATTGGGAGTGGCCTATAGTGGTGTGGAGGCGACAAGACCCAATATATACCAGGGAGCAGGGGAACATCTCTCATCCACTGATCGACTCACACAGCAACCATGATTTCTCTGGTCTTCGTTCTGCTCATTGGAGCCGCTTGTGAGTATAAGCCATAAATGGTGTATGTTATAAGTGTAATTATTAGTGTATGTTATATGTAAGTTATTAATATGAATGTATGCATGCATTGATTGTGTATTACTAAATAGAAATAAAGTTAATATCTCATATAATATAACATAGAGCAAATACAAATATATATATATATATTTTTAAATGGTATTACACTTTTTTACTGGCTGTTTAACACTGCCTTCTCTCTACATCTTCAGTTGCGGAGGAAGACAAGATCGTCGGAGGGTATGAGTGCGCGGCCCACTCCCAGGCCCACACGGTGTCCCTGAACGTTGGGTACCACATGTGTGGAGGCTCCCTGATCAGCGCAGACTGGGTTGTGTCTGCTGCTCACTGCTACCAGTCGTAAGTAAATCCCATATGAATAACCTGACCTTTTAAACCGTTAGCACACACCATTGGTGTACACCTTCTAACCCCTCTCTTTCACTGTTGCACCCAAAGTCGTGTGCAGATGCAGTGTCGTAAGTACTGTACTGTAGGATACAAATGTAAATAATTTGTTTTCTTAACAACAACTAACATGTACCAGGCCTGACCAGGGGACAGAAGTTCATGTTACACACAAAGTCATGAAACAATTGACTCTGCTCTTACTTTGACTCTTTCTATCTCTTTCAGCCGTATTCAGGTTCGTCTTGGCGAGCACGACATCACAGTGACAGAGGGTACTGAGCAGTTCATCACTTCCTCTAAAGTGATCCGTCACCCCCAGTACAACTCCTGGAACATTGACAACGACATCATGCTGATCAAGCTGAGCAAGTCCGCCACCCTCAACAGCAACGTGCAGACCGTGGCTCTGCCCACCAGCTGTGCCGCCACTGGCACCATGTGCACAGTCGCTGGCTGGGGCAACACCATGAGCTCCGGTGAGTACAGCACAAGGGTCAACGGTTACATTGGCCAGTAGATCATCTAGAGTATGTGTATGTGTATAGAGATGATAGGGAAGGGCAGATTACCTTTACAAACATAGTGTCAATATATCTAACCGTTTCTCTCTGTCTTCCTTCTTCCCCCTCTCTCAATCCATCCCTCCCTTTCTCTCTGTTAAAAGTCAGCGGTGACCAGCTGATGTGCCTGGAAATCCCCACCCTGTCCTACGAAGCCTGTGACAATGCCTACTCCGGCATGATCACCGACGCCATGTTCTGCGCTGGATACCTGGAGGGAGGCAAGGACTCTTGCCAGGTACGCACTTGACAACAGTGAAGACTTTACATGAAGTCCACGATCCATTGCAACATGCCCTTCAGTTGTCAATTGTTTAGATGTTGATATTGAATAACCCAATCTAATACCACTACTTCATCTCTCTCTCTCAGGGTGACTCCGGTGGCCCCGTGGTGTGCAACGGTGAGCTGCAGGGTGTTGTGTCCTGGGGCTACGGCTGTGCCGAGGCTGGTAACCCCGGTGTCTACGCCAAGGTGAGACTGGAAAGAGATTTCATCTTGGGATCTTTTGGAATAAAGTCGCTATCACATAATTTCCTACTTGGTTTGGCCACTAATGTCTCCCTTTTTACACTTCTAGGTCTGCATCTTCAATGACTGGATCACCAGCACCATGGCCAGCTACTAAGTCTGATGCCAGCATCGTACCTTCAGTACAGTCGGACAACTCACCAACATCCTGTGCAGTCCAACTTCCACCTTTTGTACTGGAGATGAAAACCCTATGACAAATAAAGCATCTCAAACTAACATGTTCTGTCTCTTGAGTGTACAACACTAGAAGAAGAGGAATGTACTGTGGGATGGCATTAAATTCACAAATGTGACACATTCTAATGCTTTGGTCCTCATGTCGGGATCCGATGTAATGATCTGACTTTTCTTTCGAAAAATGTGAATATATTTCAGAGTTGTTGAAAATCAATGACACATCGCTAGTCAACTAGCACAGCTTGTTTTGTGAGCCTGCTAACAATGTAAAGTAGTGTTATAGTTAACTAGGTAGCAGTGGGGATTACTCACCGAATCCATTTCGTTGCAGTATTTTGGCCTGACTAGCAAGTTTGTGTTGTGATTCTCAACAACTTTGAAACGAAGTTCCGTGTTTCAAAAGAAAAGTCTGAACATTTTGATTGGTTGCCAACATGCGGACCAAAATGTATCAGACTGTGTCACAAATGGCTGAAAAAGATATATAGACATAATCAGATCAGTATATCAGTTTCATTTGAGGTCAAAAACACTGACCACTGTGCCATAAAGGATACAAGACTACTGGGAACAGATATGTGACGTTCCTATCCCATGGCATCAGGTTTATGAATCAATACAGTGGTTGAAATATATATTCAACACATCAACAACTTTTTAATGCAACACATTGCAGCTATTCACATGTGCGGAATTGAACAATTTGCACTATGCAGATTTTGTAATGAGACACAGAAGCAATAGATCATTGGTATTGTCCTCAGGTGTCTGACCTTTGAACGTAGGTTCAGGAGTGGCTGGCAAAAAACGATATTCTAAAAACAATAATCTAAAAATAAGCCTCCAAAAAGCACTATTGGGTGACTTAGTATCTGATGGACAATGATTAAAATTATAATCTTAACAAAAAGATACATTTTAGCTTAAAATCTGTGCAGGCTCTATGAATTGCAAGTTTCAGGAATAATGTGAGACATCATTGAAAAGAAAAAAAGAAAACTCAAGAAACTGCCAATTAAAATGAAACATATCTTGGCATGAACACCAGAAATAATACCAAATACAGTCATGTGAAAATGATAGGACACCCCAAGAGAACCGTTGACTTTTTCAACATATTTAAACATATTCAACATATTGATCTTCATTTTAACAATATTGAGAGATGGAGGTAATATAACTAAACAAATAAAACAAACAAATATTTGTAAAATGTAATTATTAGAAAAACAATTCTCTTGTGAGGAAAAAGTTAGGACCTCCCCACAGTTATTACTACTTAAAAAGCCTAAAATTAGAATCAAGTGAACCACATCAGGTGCAAATGATTACAACATTGTTAGAAAGGATTTTTTTTGGGGAGGAGCTTTTCTTATTTAAACTTCAGACATTTAGTTTGGTTTGCTCTTGATTGTTGAGCGTCACCATTGAGAGATCAAAAGAGCTCCTTCAAAAAGAAGGTTGTAGACGCATATGAGTCTGGGAAGGGATTATAAACATCTCCAAACTATTAGAAATCAGCTATTCCACTGTCCAGATTTACAAGTGAAGAACATTTAAAACATCTGCCAACATGGCCATCAACAAGTTGGGCACCATCCTCATTGACTTCACAGTAATGAACATCTTCATAAGAATAACATTCCCGATAAGTCCAATGATTGCAATGTCCATACATCCACCATGCAATACACCATGCAATACACCATGCAATGTCCATACATCCACCATGCAATACACCATGCAATACACCATGCAATGTCCATACATCCATAGCTTTTGCACAATGCATCTGGTTAGATGACGAACTGTGTTTCATTGTCTTAGTACTTGAATGATGAATGAATGAATGAATGGTCTTTATTGTCATTGATATAGTACAGGTACCATACAACGAAATTTGGGAGGGGGGGGGGGCTCCCCTGGTGCTAGGATTAAAAAAAAAAATAAAAAAAAAAGAAGGGAAAAGAGCTGGTTTACATAAATAAAGGCTATGTACACTATCCACTATACTATACTATACAAATAAAACACTGTGCTGTACTCTATGCTATGCTATAAATATCCTAACATTTCCTATCTCTGAATATTATGTACCCGAGGGTTGTCATATTGCACATAGTGTTATTGCACATTCATTTAAAGTGTCGCAGTTTGCAGGTTTGAAATGTTCACAGTTGTGTTTCAGTATTGCACTTGATTACAATCTAGTAGCTGCCATCAAATTTTCTAGATTGTCCAGGGCCTATGAACCTAGGTCTTTGCTGTGTTCAGGGTCTGAATGGCCCTGGGGTAGAAGCTGAGCTTCAGTCTGTTTGTCCTTGCGGACATGGTCCTGAACCGCCTGCCCGAGGGCAGCCGAACAAAGTGTTCGTTCCCAGGGTGGGATGGGTCTCTGGAGATCTTTGTCATTTGTCAATGACAATAAGGTTGAGAATGTTGATAACGGAGGTATCTGTTTTTGCAAAACAACCCCTCAAATACAGTATGTTGTACAGGTTAATTGGGAATCATATTTAATAGGATCTGTAATTATTAAACAATACTTGGAATGTAATGTACAAGTTGCATATAGTGTATGGTTTAAGGAAAAGGAGAATGTTTCCAATTATGGAATACATTTAAAGCAAACACATTGAAACTAGGTTGTTTTGTTGTTGTGAGAGATTTACACGCAGAATAATGGTACCCTGACTGAGTACATTTTACATTTGTAGACTTTTCCAGAAGAACCCAAAGTGTGGGAAAGACACAGCTGTGTTACAGTCATGTACATTTAGCATACAGTCGGAACATGTCCAGAGATTACCAGCCTACCTTAAATGATGATATGAACAACAGAAAACTAGAAAAGATAGTGTTGTCAAATACTAAGATTTAACCCCTTTCATTTCCTACAGTTTATACCATCTACTGTTACATATTAGGTGATCAGTAACAATAAATTGATTCTGCCCACAATATCTACAAACAGCTGGTCAAAATGTAACAGTGAGTGACGTTTAATACAGCGGAAAAGAGCACATGTGCAGTACATGTAACACTTACTAATCATTAATGCGTTCAATCAAATCCATACTACAGTAGCCTCAAATAAACCCATTATGCACACTATTACTATTATTATTATTATTATTATTATTATTTCTATATTTCTCAAACCATCAGAAGAGCTAGAATGATGATCAAATAATGGGTTAGGGTTAGGGAATGATGTACCAGTTGAGATCAAGTTACAATTACAATGATTTCAATGGAAAAGTAAATGTTCACTTCGAGATTGTCTTGACCTTGGCGGTCCACCATTTGCTTCCCAATGGCTATCTCTTGACCAATGAAATAGTCCCAAAGAACGGGGCGTCTCTCACGATTGTGGATATATAGCAGGGGTGCAGGTGAACACCTCTCATCGACAGGATCACACAGCAACCATGATTTCTCTGGTCTTTGTTCTGCTCATCGGAGCCGCTTGTGAGTATGAATATTGCCATTGAAAAAAACGGCAAGACTTATTTCTTAAACAGAAATAAAGTTAATATCTCATATATAATATAACAGAGCAAATACAAATATCTTCAGGAGAAACATTTGTTTTTCAAAACACAGAAATTGTATTACATTACTGGCTGTTTAACACTGCCTTCTCTCTATATCTTCAGTTGCGGAGGAAGACAAGATCGTCGGAGGGTATGAGTGCAAGGCCAACTCCCAGCCCCACACGGTGTCCCTGAACGTTGGGTACCACTTCTGTGGAGGCTCCCTGGTCAGCGCGGACTGGGTTGTGTCTGCTGCTCACTGCTACCAGTCGTAAGTAAATCCCATATGAATAACCTGACCTTTTACACCGTTAGCACACACCATTGGTGTACACCTTCTAACCCCTTTCCCTCACTTTTCGCTCCCTCCGTCTCTTTCACTGTTGCACCCAAAGTCGTGTGCAGGTGCAGTGTCGTAAGTACTGTACTGTAGGATACAAATTTAAATAATTAGTTTTCTTAGCAACAACTAACATGTACCAGGCCTGACCAGAGGACAGAAGTTCATGTTACACACAAAGTCATGAAACAATTGACTCTGCTCTTACTTTGACTCTTTCTATCTCTTTCAGCCGTATTCAGGTTCGTCTTGGCGAGCACGACATCACAGTGACAGAGGGTACCGAGCAGTTCATCACTTCCTCTAAAGTGATCCGTCACCCCCAGTACAACTCCTGGAACACTGACAACGACATCATGCTGATCAAGCTGAGCAAGTCCGCCACCCTCAACAGCAACGTGCAGACCGTGGCTCTGCCCACCAGCTGTGCCGCCACTGGCACCATGTGCACAGTCGCTGGCTGGGGCAACACCATGAGCTCCGGTGAGTACAGCACAAGGGTCAAAGGTTAAATTTGCCAGTAGATCATCTTCATGATGAATGAGTGTGTATAGAGATGACAGGGAAGGGCAGATTACCTTTACAAACATAATGTCAATATATCTAACCGTTTCTCTCTGTCTTCCTTCTTCCCCCTCTCTCAATCCATCCCTCCCTTTCTCTCTGTTAATAGTCAGCGGTGACCAGCTGATGTGCCTGGAAATCCCCACCATGTCCTTCGAAGTCTGTGACAATGCCTACCCCGGCATGATCTCCGACGCCATGTTCTGCGCTGGATACCTGGAGGGAGGCAAGGACTCTTGCCAGGTACGCACTTGAAAACAGTGAAGACTTTATATGAAGTCCACGAGCCTTTGCAACATGCACTTCAGTTGTCAATTGTTTAGATGTTGATGTTGAATAACCCAATCTAATATCACTACTTCATCTCTCTCTCTCTCAGGGTGACTCCGGTGGCCCCGTGGTGTGCAACGGTGAGCTGCAGGGTGTTGTGTCCTGGGGCTACGGCTGTGCCGAGGCTGGTAACCCCGGTGTCTACGCCAAGGTGAGACTGGAAAGAGATTTCATGTTGGGATTTTTTTGGAATAAAGTCGCTATCACATTATTTCCTACTTGGTTTGGCCACTAATGTCTCCCTTTTTACACTTCTAGGTCTGCATCTTCAATGACTGGCTCACCAGCACGATGGCCAGCTACTAAGTCTGATGCATCGTACCTTCAGCACACTCTGACAACTCATCAACATCCTGAGCAGTCCAACTTCCACCTTTTGTACTGGAGATGAAAGTCCTATGACAAATAAAACATCTCAAACTAACATGTTCTGTCTCTTGAGTGTACATCACTAGAAGAAGAGGAATGTACTGTGGGATGGCATTAAATTCACAAATGTGACACATTCTAATGCTTTGGTCCTCATGTCGGGATCCGATGTAATGATCTGACTTTTCTTTCGAAAAATGTGAATACATTTCAGCGTTGTTGAAAATCAATGACATATTGCTAGTCAACTAACACAGCTTGTTTTGTGAGCCTGCTAACAATGTAAAGTAGTGTTATAGTAAACTAGGTAGTAGTGGGGATTACTCACCGAATCCATTTCGTTGCAGTATTTTGGCCTGACTAGCAAGTTTGTGTTGTGATTCTCAACAACGTTGAAATGAAGTTCTGTGTTTCAAAAGAAAAGTCAGAACATTTTGATTGGTTGCCGACATGCGGACCAAATGATCAGACTGTGTCACAAATGGCTGAAAAAGATATATAGACATAATTAGATCAGTATATCAGTTTCATTTGAGGTAAACACTGACCACTGTGCCATAAAGGACACAAGACTACTAGGAACAGATATGTGACGTTCCTATCCCATGGCATCAGGTTTATGAATCAATACAGTGGTTGAAATATATATTCAACACATCAACAACTTTTTAATGCAACACATTGCAGCTATTCACATGTGGGGCATTGAACAATTTGCACTATGCAGATTTTGTAATGAGACACTGAAGCAATAGATCATCTGTTTTGGTATTGTCCTCACGTGTCTGACCTTTGAACGTAGGTTCAGGAGTGGCTGGCAAAAAACTATATTCTAAAAACAATAATCTAAAAATAAGCCTCCAAAAAGCACTATTGGGTGACTTAGTATCTGATGGACAATGATTAAAATTATAATCTTAACAAAAAGATACATTTTTAGCTTAAAATCTGTGCAGGCTCTATGAATTGCAAGTTTCAGGAACAATGTGAGACATCATTGAAAAGAAAAAAAGAAAACTCAAGAAACTGCCAATTAAAATGAAACATATCTTGGCATGTACACCAGAAATAATACCAAATACAGTCATGTGAAAATGATAGGACACCCCATGAGAACCTTTGTCTTTTTCAACATATTTAAACATATTCAACATATTGATCTTCATTTTAACAATATTGAGAGATGGAGGTAATATAACTAAACAAATAAAACAAACAAATATTTGTGAAATGTAATTATTAGAAAAGCAATTCTCTTGTGAGGAAAAAGTTAGGACCTCCCCACAGTTATTACTACTTAAAAAGCCTAAAATGAGAATCAAGTGAACCACATCAGGTGCAAATGATTACAACATTGTTAGAAAGGATTTTGGAGGAGCTTTTCTTATTTAAACTTCAGACATTTAGTTTGGTTTGCTCTTGATTGTTGAGCGTCACCATTGAGAGATCAAAAGAGCTCCTTCAAAAAGAAGGTTGTAGACGCATATGAGTCTGGGAAGGGATTATAAAGATCTCCAAACTATTAGAAATCAGCTATTCCACTGTCCAGATTTACAAGTAAAGAACATTTAAAACATCTGCCAACATGGCCATGAACAAGTTTGGCACCATCCTCATTGACTTCACAGTAATGAACATCTTCATAAGAGTAACATTCCCGATAAGTCCATTGATTGCAATGTCCATGCATACACCATGCAATACACCATGCAATGTCCATACATCCATAGCTTTTGCACAATGCATCTGGTTAGATGACGAACTGTGTTTCATTGTCTTAGTACGTGTACTTTGTCAATGACAATAAGGTTGAGAATGTTGATAACGGAGGTATCTGTTTTTGCAAAACAACCCCTCAAATACAGTATGTTGTACAGGTTAATTGGGAATATATTTAATTGGATCTGTAATTATTAAACAATACTTGAAATGTAATGTACAAGTTGCATACAGTGTATGGTTTAAGGAAAAACAGAATGTTTCCAATTATGGAATACATTTAAAGCAAACACATTGAAACTAGGTTGTTTTGTTGTTGTGAGAGATTTACACGCAGAATAATGGTACCCTGACTGAGTACATTTTACATTTGTAGACTTTTCCAGAAAAACCCAAAGTGTGGGAAAGACACAGCTGTGTTACAGTCATGTACATTTAGCATACAGTCGGAACATGTCCAGAGATTACCAGACTACCTTAAATGATGATATGAACAACAGAAAACTAGAAAAGATTTCCTACAGTATATACCATCTACTGTTACATATTAGGTGATCAGTAACAGTAAATTGATTCTGCCAACAATATCTATAAACAGCTAGTCAAAATGTAACAGTGAGTGACGTTTAATACAGCGGAAAAGAGCACATGTGCAGTACATGTGACACTTACTAATCATTAATGCGTTCAATCAAATCCATACTACAGTAGCCTCAAATAAACCCATTATGCACACTATTATTATTATTATTATTATTATTTCTATATTTCTTAAACCATCAGAAGAGCTAGAATGATGATCAAATAATGGGTTAGGGTTAGGGAATGATGTACCAGTTGAGATCAAGTTACAATTACATTGATTTCAATGGAAAACTAAATGTTCACTTCGAGATTCTCTTGACCTTGGCGGTCCACGATTTGCTTCCCAATGGCTATCTCTTGACCAATGAAATAGTCCCGAAGAACGGGGCGGCTCTCACCATTGTGGATATATAGCAGGGGTGCAGGTGAACACCTCTCATCGACAGGATCACACAGCAACCATGATTTCTCTGGTCTTTGTTCTGCTCATCGGAGCCGCTTGTGAGTATGAATATTGCCATTGAAAAAAAGGGCAAGACTTATTTCTTAAACAGAAATAAAGTTAATATCTCATATATAATATACCAGAGCAAATACAAAAACCTTCAGGAGAAACATTTGTTTTTCAAAACACAGAAATTGTTTTACATTACTGTCTGTTTAACACTGCCTTCTCTCTATATCTTCAGTTGCGGAGGAAGACAAGATCGTCGGAGGGTATGAGTGCGCGGCCCACTCCCAGCCCCACACGGTGTCCCTGAACGTTGGGTACCACTTCTGTGGAGGCTCCCTGGTCAGCGCAGACTGGGTTGTGTCTGCTGCTCACTGCTACCAGTCGTAAGTAAATCCCATATGAATAACCTGACCTTTTACACCGTTAGCACACACCATTGGTGTACACCTTCTAACCCCTTTCCCTTACTTTTCGCTCCCTCCGTCTCTTTCACTGTTGCACCCAAAGTCGTGTGCAGGTGCAGTGTCAAGTACTGTACTGTAGGATACAAATTTAAATAATTTGTTTTCTTAACAACAACTAACATGTACCAGGCCTGACCAGAGGACAGAAGTTCATGTTACACACAAAGTCATGAAACAATTGACTCTGCTCTTACTTTGACTCTTTCTATCTCTTTCAGCCGTATTCAGGTTCGTCTTGGCGAGCACGACATCACAGTGACAGAGGGTACCGAGCAGTTCATCACTTCCTCTAAAGTGATCCGTCACCCCCAGTACAACTCCTGGAACACTGACAACGACATCATGCTGATCAAGCTGAGCAAGTCCGCCACCCTCAACAGCAACGTGCAGACCGTGGCTCTGCCCACCAGCTGTGCCTCCGCTGGCACCATGTGCACAGTCGCTGGCTGGGGCAACACCATGAGCTCCGGTGAGTACAGCACAAGGGTCAAAGGTTAAATTTGGCAGTCGATCATCTTCATGATGAATGAGTGTGTATAGAGATGACAGGGAAGGGCAGATTATCTTTACAAACATAATGTCAATAATATCTAACCGTTTCTCTCTGTCTTCCTTCTTCCCCCTCTCTCAATCCATCCCTCCCTTTCTCTCTGTTAATAGTCAGCGGTGACCAGCTGATGTGCCTGGAAATCCCCACCATGTCCTTCGAAGTCTGTGACAATGCCTACCCCGGCATGATCTCCGACGCCATGTTCTGCGCTGGATACCTGGAGGGAGGCAAGGACTCTTGCCAGGTACGCACTTGAAAACAGTGAAGACTTTATATGAAGTCCACGATCCTTTGCAACATGCTCTTCAGTTGTCAATTGTTTAGATGTTGATGTTGAATAACCCAATCTAATATCACTACTTCATCTCTCTCTCTCTCAGGGTGACTCCGGTGGCCCCGTGGTGTGCAACGGTGAGCTGCAGGGTGTTGTGTCCTGGGGCTACGGCTGTGCCGAGGCTGGTAACCCCGGTGTCTACGCCAAGGTGAGACTGGAAAGAGATTTCATGTTGGGATTTTTTGGAATAAAGTCGCTATCACATAATTTCCTACTTGGTTTGACCACTAATGTCTCCCTTTTCCCACTTCTAGGTCTGCATCTTCAACGACTGGCTCACCAGCACCATGGCCAGCTACTAAGTCTGATGCATCGTACCTTCAGCACACTCTGACAACTTATCAACATCCTGAGCAGTCCAACTTCCACCTTTTGTACTGGAGATGAAAACCCTATGACAAATAAAACATCTCAAACTAACATGTTCTGTCTCTTGAGTCTACATCACTAGAAGAGTGTAGGAAAGCATATTTTATTCTCTGTTCAAGGGGTTTTTGTTACATAGAAAACATGAATGTAGGGATGCACGATATGCATTTTTTTCCAACCGATACTGATACCGATGTTTACCCGCTTCTCGTGGCCGATAACCGATATGAGAACCGATATGAGAACAGATATAATTTCACAGTTGATAACCTGTAGTTCATGCACACCTGAAGGTAAGAAAGGCTATGTAGTGAGCAAAGATTGATGATTTAATATTCCATAGTGATCTCACCAAATCTAACTTACATCACTATTGTTAACACAACAAAGAGAACACTTCTGACTCTTCAAATGTTCATTCATTATTTCCTCTAACAAACAGAATCTGTTATAGACAGTGCACAATGCTTTTTTTAGCCAAGATCTGGCCTCCTTTTATGAAAACAAAAAAGGCTCACCTAAGAGTAATTAGATCAAAAAAGTGTCAAAAAATAAAGTGCATCTTGTCTATCCCTGTAAATTGAAAATGCATAAATAAAATATAAAAAAATAAATAAATAAAGTGCATCAGTCAATACAAAAATAAAGACTTTCATAGAACCAAAAGTTTTATAGAACTTTTACAGAAACTAGTGCCAAATGGCTGCTTAGTCTGCAGATAAACAGAATGACACAAGGCACATAGTAGGCTACACTAGTATGCTTAATAAAGCAACTGAAAAGGGCTGGGCTATGCTACTTTTAGTGCATGAGGATGAGGTAGGTTGTGATAAAACGTATCTGGCTTACGCTAGTATCGATCAGACTATGGATGTGTGTGGCGACTGTATCATACAGAGCAGGCAGGCACACGTCTGCAAAATAGCGGCGGCTTGGGAGTGTATACCGGGGCCCTAAATGTGAAATTAGCTGGCGAAATCCTTTATCTTCTACTACGGAGAAAGGCTGGTCGTCGAGGGCCATAAACTCCATTATTTTTTCATTGATTGCTTGAGCCTTTGAGCTGTCTCGAGTAAACTTCCTGCAGTTTTCAAATGCGTATTCAATAGGCACAGCAGCTTTTTTTTTCGTTGCTAGGCTACCTTCTGCTACTAGTGCTTGATATTCCTTCCATACAGCGTGCTTGCTTGCAATGGTGAATCTTAAGGTGACTTATGAGATTCGTTGTGTTGTAACTCGTAGACCTTTGCCCTCCTCTCCGAACTTTTGTCGAACATGTGTTGCAAATTGCAAACGCACTATCTGCCTCAGAAACTGTGAAGAATGTCCACACCGGGACACGTTTCGCTCTCGTCTCTACACTGCGTGGCTGTACGCAGGCGCAGCATCATGAGCGCGACAACCGGAAGCAGAAATATTTCCGGCTTCATATTATCGGCTCTATAGCGGCTAAAATGTTATAAAACCAATAAATATTTAATAACATTAATTTCCCATTATCGGGCTGATAAATATCGGTGCCGATAATATCGTGCATCCCTAGTATAGTGATCAGTTATGCATAGGGATATTGGGGGCTGTGATTAGGTGCTTAATAGTGGGAGACCGTGCGTATGGGTTCATTGTGTGATGCCAGGACTCGAGGGATGCCACTGTTAGTGTGTTTGATGCGTGCTTTGTGTAACATTTATATGCTTTGTGTTAGTCATTGAATGTGTCAGAGCTGTGTATTCATGTATGTTTTGTTGTCTGCATTCGCAGGTTTTACAATCTGTTCAATTTTCACTAAAATAAGAAAAACGAATTGAAGAGTATCCGTGTCCTTCAGGCCAGCCTTTCAGTCGGCGTCAGTAGACCGAACAACTAGAAAGAGACTCTCCACACACAGACAAGAACCACAGGCACTGAATGGGGCTGAAGTCTTTATTATAAATCATTTACATGTATAAAGTAACATATTAATAATCGTTTCCAGACACCTTATCTCTTATCAGGGGTTAAAGCAGCCTGTTAAGATATCCAGCCCTCCCTGTGAGCACGGGGGGAGGGGCAACAGTAGGTCTAACTATCAAAGCATACAGCAGGAGGTGGGTCAGAGGTCAATCATTACCCCAGAACTCTTGATGACTCTGCGTCACTGAAACGACTCAGGGAGAGTTACGTTCACTCCCCTTTGGCAGCTTTTCAGAAGTAGTACTGTTTATAAATCATAAATGCTTATAAACCATTTATAAACAAGGATAACTCTTTATAAACGACACTTGACGTGTTTATAAAGCAAGAATGTACTGTTCACAGCAGGTAGAAAAAACAGACAGACAGGGATATCTGTGTACATCCCAGAGAGAGAGAGAGCGAGATATGCCGGTAGAAAAAACTACTGCTATAAAATAGCATCCCAGATTGACAAATCACACAACAAAGGGAGAAAGGGGGGGTCCGTTGAGTGAGACGATCCACTCATCTTGTCCCAGAGTCTCTCTGTTTCTGAGCCGTGGAGAAGGGGGGCGGGGGAGGGGGTGATCGCAAGCAACTGCAGTCTAAGACTGTGTGAGTAAGTGTGTGTTCATGTAAGTGTGTTGTGTGTATTGCTGTGTGTACATCAGTGTATGCACGTGTATGACAGCGAGGGTGTGTGTGCACGATGGCATGTGTGTGTCACACCCACGTCAGCAGCTCCTGTGCCCAGGTCTTGAGGGCAGAGGTGGTGTCCTGAAGGAGGTGCCAGGTGGAGTTGGTGAAGGAGAGCGCGTGACTCTGGAGACACGATACCGACACCTCACCACTGTAAAACACACAAAAAATTATAATTATTACTTGTTACAAAATCTATCCACTAGAGACAATAAAAGCAATAGTGAGCAAACACGTCAGATATACAGACTTCAACAAACAAATGCATTTCATGGGTACGGTAAAAAAGCAAAACATGAAGTGAAACTGAGGTTTCAATACACCGTTTGTCCTCTGTTTCAGGCTTTGGAAATAAAGCTATCCATTTCTAAAAACATAATCCTCTGAACAACCATTCAAAGCGTCTCTCCTAACCAAAATACCCCAGGGTGCTTTGTCCGCATTTTTTTTTTTTTTTTTTTTTTACAAAGCAAGAGGTTATTTTATGTTACTGACTTGCAGGAGTCCTGTAGGCTGGTCCAGGCTTGCTGTAATAGGTCTGGTATGTATGATAGGGCAGGCAGCAGGTAATTCTGCTGGATGAATAGTAGAAGCTGCTTTAGGTACTCCAACACCTGGAACACGCTGTCTGGAGTGTTGGCGTATATCTAGGGAGAGGGAAAACACAAACACTTGTCAGTGGACTGAAAACACACAACTAGACAATACTTAATCAACATATAATCAACACACACAATTACATGCTCTTCTCTTTTTATCAGCAAATAAGTATGTATGTATATGTGTGTGTGCGTGTGTGTGTGTGTGTGTGTGTGTGTGTGTGTGTCTTACCCATTCTATGAGCAGAGGTGTATTTACTCTGAGCCAGATGATAGGTTGCGAGATGTGTTCAGAGATAAGCACTGCGGCGGCCTTCGTCCTGTCCCAGCCCTGCTCCGCCATCGGCCCCAACACACGCACACTCTCAGAGTAGTAATACGGAGTGTTTGTCTCCAGCCAGCTAGAAGGAAACAGCACACGGTTCCTATCATCCTCATTCTTAACATAAACGTTGTAATAAGGATGGAATTGCCTGGATGCTGGTTAGGGAGGTTGGATGTTAGTGAGTTAGTTAGTTAGTGGTGAGAGGGTCAGAGTTTGGCAGTAGTGGACGGGGGTCAGAGGTTAAGAGTGATGAAGAGAAAGGGAAGCCCACCTGAAACCCTGCTGGGAGTAGAGGTTCACTCTGCTCCAGGCCTGCTGGGACACAGCCATCACCCCCGAGCTGTCCAGATACCTGGCTGTGCTGGAGGCTACAACACAAATCAAGGTTGTTTAGGAGATGTGTGTGTGTGTGTGTGTGTGTGTGTGTGTGAGAGTCTGATCATTATCGTTCATCCCCCACGGGGACATGGTATATCTCCACTCCTGATATTCATGTGTACATTTAGAACAGATCCTAATGCCTAAACATAGCCAATTCATTCTTGGTATCTTTTCTGATGTTCAAGTACAGTGTTAACAGCCCAATGACTTCTCTGTCTTTTGAAAGTGAAGCTCTAGCTTCCTGGGGTGTATTCCATCCACATCGCTAAAGGAAAATCCAGTGAGACTCCATCTCTCGAGACAAAATAAGCCTGGATTTTCCTTTAAGCGACGTTGATGGAATACCCCCCCGGGTTGAGAAGTTACACTGTTGCAATGTTGTTTGCATTGTTTCAATAGCCTGCCGCATCTCTCCTCTAGCTTTCCTTTGGGGCGGCTGTGGCACAGGAGGTAGAGTCGCCGTCTAATGATCACAAGGTTGGCAGATTAGCGTTTCGGGCCACATGTCAAAGTGTCCTTGGGCAAGACACTGAACCCCAAAATTGCTCCCAGTGAGCGGGCCAGCGCCTTGCATGGCAGCTTGCCGCCATTGGTGTGTGAGTGGGTGAATGAGAGGCCTTTGTAAAGCGCTTTGGAGTAGCAAAAAAGGCGCTATATAAGTGCAGTCCATTTACCATTTCCTTGCATGTGTGGTGCTGCATGCAAATGTGCCTGGCAAAGACAGCTAACAAGTTGAAAATAGAAGCTGCATTGCACAAACGAGAATAATTTGCCATGTCGAAATACAGTGTCCAGCCATAGAAAATGACGTCGAATTCCATGAAATACGTTTCTAAAAAGGCCAAATGTTATTGTTTTTTTCACGAGAGGCCCCCCCGGACCCGCCGGAGGCTGAAGAGTTTTCCGTTTCACACACAGCAGAGTGTCGGGGCAGCAGGGTTTCTGTCACACCTGAGAAGGAGCCGTGGGATCTGACGTCGTGAGCAATGAAGCCAGCAGCGAACACCAGCAGAGCCATCATCAGTTTGTACCAGGGGACCCAGGGCCCTCGCATCTTCAACTGGAGGTCCTAGAGGAGAGAGAGGGGAGGGGGAGATTAAATTAAGCAAGTTGTTAAGAGTCGAGACTAGTGAGTAGAGACTCCTTGAAATCACAAAACACCTCATGCATTAAAGTACCTGAAATATTGTATCATGGTCAATTCGTCTTTCACAGTTTTCAGAGGCTTAAGGCCCTTGCACACCAATGCGTTTTTTACGTCCATTAAAAAAATAAATTAGAACTTATGTTGTGTCAATCACGCTTGCACACCGAATCCGTAATATTCGTTTGTCAAAAAAATTATCGGAACAGGTGCGATTTTCTGCGTTTTTCGCGTCCGTCAAAAGCCTTTTGAGAGTTGTTTTTGACCACTCCGCCATGGTATAGACTGGGACACATCGTCAAATTAGAACTGCAGGACAGTTGGATTAATGTATACGGAAGCCGTAATGTCTCAAGTATTATCTCGGCGGTTAGTCGAGTGAAAGAAAAACAACATACAGATGATAATTCACACAATATAATACCACGAAAGCGTACGGCACTAAACAATAACATTCATTTGGGCAGCATCACTAAACAATAACATTCATTTGGGCAGCATCCTACTCAAACTCAGGCAGAAGGGCAGGGTCCGGGCAGGTTCACAGACTGCCAGTGCATCATACATCATTCAGCTGGTTATAGCGGTTTCTTTTTCTATTCTACTATTCTATTGTAGTGCCGGAGGAAAAAGGAAAGACGTAGGCAACGTAATGATAACTGTTTAATCAAAATAACAACTTGTACACTCCGTACAGGACCAGGAAATCGATCACCAAAACACTTGTATCTAAACAGGAAGTTGCAACGTTAATAATCCTCCCCTCTGCCCCTAGTGCCAGAACTGGTTCCCTCCCACTACACAACCAACAGTAAGAGGAGAACATGAACCCATAATGTAGTCACTACACCAGCCCCCCCAGTGTTCACCTCAATATTGGAAATCCTCACGGCGAGGAGGGCGTATGGCCCGGCCCCTACGATCGTAGGTAAAGTCAGGAGGTGCGGGAGGAGGTGTGACATCGCCCATCACGTCCTCCTGCAGGGAAGGACGGGGGGCAGTGACGACCGGGGGCTCGCGAGCCGCGGGGGGTTGTCGGGGTCGGAGGGGGGAATGGCCAGGGCGCTGCAGGGGAGGCAGGACTGGAGGCCGGCCTCTGCGCGGTGGCAGGGCCAAGTCCAGGGGCAGTTCAAGGTCCAAGTGGGCCGGTTTGAGGCGATCAACGGACACACACTCAGGCCTACCCCCCATGTCAACCATGAAGTTCTTGGCTCCGGCCTCGATGACACGGAAAGGCCCGTCATAAGGAGGACGTAGTGGAGTCCTGTGGCCATCATGACGAATGAAAACGAACCTCGCCGAGTGCAGCTCCGGGGGCACCCTCGAAGTAGGGACACCATGCTGCGTAGTCGGGACCGGGACGAAGGTCCTGGCGCTGTCCAGCAGGGAGGCGCGCTGAGCGGCGGCGGACCAGGGCTCCGTTGACTTGGGAATGAAGTCACCGGGGACCCGCAGCGGCTGTCCAAACACCAGCTCAGCGGACGACGACTGGAGGTCCTCCTTAGGCGCTGTCCTGAGCCCCAGCATGACCCACGGCAGCTTGTCAAGCCAGTCGCTGTCCGTGAGGCTGGCTCGAAGGGCGGCCTTCATGGATCGATGGAAACGCTCACAGAGCCCGTTCGCCTGCGGGTGATAGGCGGTTGTGCGGTGGAGCTTGACCCCCAGATTCTCCGCCACCGCTGCCCACAGCTCTGAAGTAAACTGTGAGCCACGGTCAGAGGAGAGATCAGCAGGGGTGCCGTAGCGGGAGACCCACACCGCGATGAACGCCCGGGCCAGGTCGGGGGCTGTCGTTGAGGAGAGCGGAACTGCCTCCGGCCAGCGAGTCGTCCTGTCCACCATGGTAAAGAGATAGGTGTATCCGTGCGAGGGGGGCAGCGGCCCTACCAGGTCCACGTTTACATGATCGAACCTCCGCTCAGGCACAGAGAACTGCTCCAGGGGGGCCTTGACGTGTCGATGCACCTTGGCGCGCTGGCAGGCGATGCACGTGTCTACCCAGGCCCTCACATCCCTCTTGAGCCCATGCCAGACGAATTTCTCTGACACCAGCCGCGAGGACGGTTTCCTACCAGGGTGAGACAAGCCGTGTATCGCCTCGAAGGCGGGGCGCCTCCAGTTGGCGGGGACCACCGGTCGTGGCTGACCCATGGAGACGTCGCACAGGAGCGTGGCCCCTGCGTCACCGAAAACCACCTCTTCTAGGCGCAGTCCTGTGTCCGACAACTTGAGAGCCTGGACGGCGGGGTCGGCGGCCTGGTCTGCAGCCATGCGCGCGTAGTCCAAATGGCGTGATTACGGCCGTCTTAGGGACATCCTCGGGGTGCACCGGCACCTGATGGTACCCCCGTACCAGGTCCACTTTGGAGAAGAAGCGTTTGCCTGCCAGGTTCGCTGAAAAGTCCTGGACATGTGGGACCGGGTAGCGGTCAGGCTTGGACGCGTCGTTGAGGCGGCGGTAGTCCCCACATGGGCGCCACCCGCCGTCTGACTTAGGGACGATGTGCAGGGGAGACGCCCAGGGGCTGCTCGAGCGCCGAACGATGCCCACCTGCTCCATATGCGCAAACTCCGCCCTGGCGATGGCCAGCTTCTCCGGGTTGAGGCGCCTGGCCCTGGCGTGGAGGGGAGGCCCCTCGGTCTCGATGTGGTGCTCCACTCCGTGCTTCACCGTGGGCGCGGAGAAGGTGGGCTTGGTAAGGTCGGGGAATTCGGCGAGCAGCCGAAGGTACTGGTCACTTTCGGCGAGCGTATTGGACCACCCGCTGTAGACCGCCTCCCCCTGCGTACAGGCGAAGGAAGCGAAAGTCTGTGAGTTGACCAGGCGCCTGTTCCCCACGTCCACCAACAGGTTGTGGGCGCACAGAAAATCCGCACCAAGGAGGGGAAATGTGACAGCCGCTATGACAAAATCCCACGAAAAGCATTGTCCTCCGAAGCACACGTCCACCGCCCTAGTGCCATAAGAGCAGATAGGTGTGCCGTCCGCGCCCGCCAACTGCGGACCACGCTCCTCCTTCGCCACATCCGATCTCTCTGCCGGAATGATGCTCCACTGGGCACCTGTGTCACAAAGAAAACTGCGACCAGAGGCGGTGTCTTGTATGAAGAGCAGCCTGTTGGTGACGCCAGCGCTCAGGGCCACTACTGAGTGCCGGCCCCGCCGTTTCCCGTCGGTCCGAAGGTGCAGGGTGAGCGGCACCGTTTGGCCTTGGCGCCAAAAGTGGCGTGGTAGAAACAATGGCCCGCAGCGTTACCCTGCTGGCCAGAAGGTCTGGCGTCATCCTTCGCTCTCCTGCGACGGTCGGGTGGCGGGGCGGCCGCGGGAGCGAGCAGGTCGGGGGACCGTTGAGGCATGGCCAAGACGAACCGGTCCGCCTCCCTGGCCAGGGCGCGGGGCTCCATGATGGCGGTGTTGGCCAGCGCCATCCTAACTTGAGCTGGCAATGTGCGCATGAACAGCTCTGTGAAGAGGATCATGGGGTCTTCTGTACCGAGCAGGTTTAGCATCCTCTCCATGCGCGCAGAAGGCCTCTCGTCACCCAAGTCCGACATGGCAAATAGGCGACGCACCCTCTCCGCAGTGGACAGTTCAAATGTCTCTAGAAGCAGGGCCTTGAGGCGCTCATATTTGTTCGTCGTCGGGGGAGCAGACAAAAAACCTACCACTCGAGCTGCGGTGGAGCTGCCCAACATTGCCACAGCATGGTTGTACCGGTCGTCGTCGTCATCGATGTCACTTTTGTTAAAATGTGCCTCTACAATAGCAAACCATGCAGCAGGCGTTGAGTCCCAGAATTCTGGTAGCTTGAGAGTGGGAGTGTGCGCACCACGCGTTACCCTGACAGGGGATGGTGATGGCTGCCGCTGGTTTGAACGTCTTCCTCGCCCGGACATTTTGCAGGATTGCAATGTTCGCTCGCTGGTTTTTGTACACAATCACGTTAACAAAAATCCACGTCGGGGGTCACCAGTGTAGTGCCGGAGGAAAAAGGAAAGACGTAGGCAACGTAATGATAACTGTTTAATCAAAATAACAACTTGTACACTCCGTACAGGACCAGGAAATCGATCACCAAAACACTTGTATCTAAACAGGAAGTTGCAACGTTAATAATCCTCCCCTCTGCCCCTAGTGCCAGAACTGGTTCCCTCCCACTACACAACCAACAGTAAGAGGAGAACATGAACCCATAATGTAGTCACTACACCATTCTACTTCTGCATCTCCCTGGGTATTCCTAGACCAGATGGCAAACAGTAAAGAAATGCCACAATATACCAGGACTTAAGAAACGAGATGCCCAACAAAGGATTGGACAAACCCTGGCCTATTTTGCGCAACAAGTAGACTCTGATGCAGCGGAGACAGGGTTGCCAGATGGGCTGGTTTTGGGTGGATTTAGCCGTTTTTAGACTGTGGTTAGGTTGGAAATTCTCAATCCCATCTGGCAACCCTGAGCGGAGAGTCTACAAATGGTATGATTACAGATATCACACTGCAGGAGATGCACACCACGCTTTGTTAAAAGAAATAAAGATGTATTGTACTTTTCTGCTGATAATACATTCTACTGATGTGGTCTACCATTTGGTTTTAGTTATATTGCTCTCAGTTGTTTGTACCTTTTGCTAAATCAAGCATTTAGAATGTAGAGTGCATATTGCGAAAGTTCGCAACGTAAAAAAAACGCAACGGACTCCGCAACGGACCGGTGTGCAAGGTCTCTGTGCGTAACGTTTTTTTCGGATGACGGATTAAAAAATACGCATGCGAAAACACACGCATTGGTGTGCAAAGACCTTTAATCTCTGCCATTGGCAAGAGATGATAATATTGATTTTGTGCCTTTTACACTAATATCATGTCTGAGAAATGGGTAGGCTAATGTGAGTGTCTTACGAGCAGGGCTGGACTGGGACAAAAATTAGGCCCTGGCATTTTTGGCCCAGACAGGCCCACCCCAATAGGTCGGACCACACCAGCACAAAAATACTTGCCTTATATACTCGTCTTATATACTGTGCTGTACAGTCATATGACAAACTGTAGTATTCCCCCAAACCACTACAAAGACGACTACATACAGTAAGCAATGGTACCAGTGCATGTAGACCAGTGTACTCAGTGATCAGATTCCAGAGCGAATTTACGAACGCAGCCTTGTTGTTCTAGATTTTTTTTCCCATTATCAACCTATCATTGCGCTTTAGAGTAAAACAAAGCACGCAACTGTCGCGTCTATCTTTTCATGGCAACTCTACATTGTGATTTACAAGGGATATTAACTAATATTAAGTAATATTATTACTTGGTTACATTTTGCAATTGATCCGCGGTACACATGCGTGCCGAACCGTGGGGGGCGATCCGTTACACCCCTAACAGCTACCTACGTATATTTTCCTTACCGGGTCAACGGTTACAGGCTGACTCGGCCCCGCTTCTTCTGTATCCTCTCTATCCTCTGTATCTGTACCCTGCTCCCGCTCCTCCCTGCTAGCCTCCTCTTCAACCCTAACCCTAACCCTAAACCTCTGTATCTGTACCCTGCTCCCGCTCCTCCCTGCTAGCCTCCTCTTCAACCCTAACCCTAAACCTCTGTATCTGTACCCTGCCAGCCTCCCTTCCGTTTTAGTGTGCTTTTGCGCTCCATCTCTCTCAGTATCTATCTAGTAACTATCCAGGCTAACAAAATTTATTTTGCCGGCCGGCTCGGCCCAAAACTACCGCGGAACTGAGACGGAGGTCTGGTGCTGCGTGCGTGACCCCTGACCCCCCCCCCCCCCTTCTCTCTGTTGATTGGGCCAGCCCAGTGCCTGTATAGAAAATTGACCAATGGGCCGCTGTCCCCGATTTATGGGCCGTTCAATGGTAGCTTT
>NC_137680.1:1894764-1977264 GCF_963989245.1 Nansenia antarctica | reverse complement strand
AACATTTTACATGGTAATACTTTACAATATGATACACATGGATTAATGCCATAGTAACTCATGCATTAATAATGCCTTGTTCATGCTTCGTTAAGGCACTAACAAATGCTTTATAACAGTAGTTATTCATGTTAACAAAGGGGTGAAATATTAAATATTAAGAGGTACATTTTTGGGGTTTTACCACTGAGGCAATACTACTGTATGTGGTGTTTTGACAGTTAAATGACACAAGACGTGTTCAAGACGTAACTAATACATTACAAACATGATAGGAATGTGTGACATACATTTGTATGACTTGTTATGTATACTGTATGTATGGCAGGTGACTAATTTGGACAATATAGAGGAATGTTCAATTTAATGAGTCATTTTGGCACACCTCTGGCATTTTATTTAACATACACAACACCATTGAATATAGTCTCTCTCATTATCTAGAGAATGCTTACAGGCGTCCTAAGCAGTCACCTATGTTAATAATAACTTTGAGCTAAGTAAATTAACCAACATCTAGAATTGTTGACTCTATGTCCAGACTCTATGACTGCTTTCTATGCAAAACAAAATCCATGTATACACATATAACTGAATATATTATTTGAGGGAAATATACTGTATGTATTAAATTTGACCCCTTTAAACCCATTAACAAGCCAAAAAGACGTTATAAAGACGTTGTGTTGACGCCTTTCAGAGACGTCCAGAACTAGGCCAGATCACATGTCGTTTAGGGGATTTTTTTTTACGTCTTTCCAGGACGTAATTTAAACGACTTTTTGGTGACCAGAATACAACCGGCTGTTTTAGGTCACCAAAAAGTCGTTGAACTGACGTCCTGAAAAGACGTCAAAAAAATCCCCTAAACGACATGTGATCTGGCCTAGTCCTGGACGTCTCTGAAAGACGTCTTTATAACGTCTTTGTGCTTGCTGGGCAATAACATGTAGAAAAATGGACGCTTTCAGTTTTCCATCATTACCCCCAGCTCCACTTGCAGCTAAGTATGTGTTGAATCTCTGCTTGAAACGTTTCCAGTTATCAGCAATATTACCAGTCAACTGCATACAGGTGGAGTAAGCTTATCCATGACGACAGGTTGAGGTAGTAGTTTTAGACTATACTGACGGAAAGTTTTAGATTATCTTAGACTGTTTTAGACTAGTTTTAGTTTTAGACTATGTAGTTTTAGTTTAGTTTTAGACTATGTAGTTTTAGTTTAGTTTTAGACTATGTAGGCCAGGTGTTGTATTGTATTTGTTTGTGGTGGATGTTGTTGTATGCCTGTGAACAGGTCACACTTGAAAATGAGCCCTTGGGGCTCAATGTGTTTTTTACCTGTATAAATAAAGGTTAAATAAAAATAAAATAAAACAGGGATTTCTACTACTTCAATAACTTGGTTGTCTCCAGGAACAATATTATCATCTGCTTGTGTTAACTGTTCCTCCGTTTCCAGGGTATATACAGGAATCTTGAGGTTAATTTGAAAGTGACAGTTGGATCTAAGTGACAGTTGGATCTCAGTGACAGTTGGATCTAAGTGACAGTTGGATCTAAGTGACAGTTGACACTAGAACAGCCGTGTCTATGTTACCTACTCAGGGTATATACAGGAATCTTGAGGTTAATTTCAATACCTTTCTAAGACTTTTTAAAGACCTTGTCAATATGTTTCCAGACCTCACCGCCACTTGGAGCTGTAACCGTTTACATCAGTGACACATTTAACTTAACAGCTTTAGTTTGCAATAGACTAGACCACTATCATACAACAGAATGTCCGGTTCATCTTTGTTTTTTGAATAAAACTAATAAATTCACGAACTTTTACTAAAAGTTTTTAGGACTCAAACTCTTTGGACAGAGTCTAATTCAGAAAAATACCTACAAAATTCAAGACCTCATAAAATCGTGATAAGACTTTTTAATACTTATTAAGGGTCTTGATTTTCCCGAAATTGATTTATCAACTTTTAATACTTTTCAAGACACCACGGATACTCTGGTTTCACTATCACTGGCACTATCAGCAGACATCCCTTGAACTAGCTAGCTGCTAGCATATCGTTACATTGAACTAAGCTGCTAGCATAATCGTTACATTTCTTTTAGCTTCCCGCTACTCACGCCATGTGTAGGCTCTCTGGCTCCCTCTCATGTTTAACGGGTTTTCTCCGTTTTCATTCACTCTATCACTCTTTCGTGTCAAATTGCAGAGTAGTTTTCCACTTTGTCCTGTCTTTGTCCTTGCCAACGACCGCTCCTGACACCGTGTTATGTTCGTAGTTGTATTGTATAACAAACCGGGCGAGGGAATTCTGTTTAATTAACGATATCAACTTGCCGGTAGGCGACAACAGTAAACCGTCTTCAAGTATATACACACGACTGCGCATGCGTAACTCTGCTGGTGCATGCTGGGAACTGAAGTCTTAATGTTGTTAATACATAACACCACACTAACCACTTATCATTTACCGTCACAACCTTTATTTAACTCAAACAAACAACTATAGTTTACCGTAACCACAGTATGATTGCCTAATACTGTGTAATCGCCACGTAATTCGAGAGTAATGAGGATTACCTTCTTACGTAAATCACACAAATCCACTTACACTAACGTATCTTAAATTGTTGACATATCGTCTAAAAATCAGTTGAATGAATGAATGAATGAATGAATGAATGGTCTTTATTGTCATTAATACAGTACAGGTACCATACAACGAAATTTGGGAGGGGGGGCTCCCCTGGTGCTAGGAAAAAAATACTAAAAACAAGAAGGGAAAAGAGCTGGTTTACATAAATAAAGGCTATATACACTATCCACTATACTATACAAATAAAACACTGTGCTGTACTCTATGCTATGCTATAAATATCCTAACATTTCCTATCTCTGAACCTTATGTACACAAGGGTTGTCATATTGCACATAGTATTATTGCACATTCATTTAAAGTGTCGCAGTTTGCAGGTTTGAAATGTTCACAGTTGTATTTCAGTATTACACTTGATTACAATCTAGTAGCTGCCATCAAATTGTCTAGATTGTCCAGGGCCTAGAACCTAGGTCTTTGCTGTGTTCAGGGCCTGAATGCGTTAACCAGATTTGGGAACATGTATTTTACTGTTGTAAATACAAGGATACAAGCAAACATCAACATTAATACAACGTCAGTTTTTTTCTTCTAAAATGCGCACGGGTTAATTTTAAGTTAATAGAATGTTATTTCTACAGTTATTACAGTGTTAATACATAGGATAAGCATGTGCTAATTCAACTGGCTTTCCGTCCTCCTTACCTGCTGTCTCCTTCCCTCTGAGTCCATGTCTGGTTTCAATGACAAAGATTAAGACTAATCCTTGACTAAAATGCATCTTCAATTGAGATTTTCTATTGTATTTAGTCAGGATTTGGCTTAATCTGTGTCCAGGAAACTGGCCCTAAATCCAGAATTATATAAATGACATAGTTTTGAGTGTTCTGTACAAACTGCATACAGTGTATGGATTAAGGAAAAACTCATAGTGTGAAATTATGGTGAAGGTTTAAGCCACATACATTGAATAAATTATGTCTGTGAGACTGTTACACATAAAGGTACCCTGACTGAGTACAAGAACACCTCCTGTGTGGGAAAGGCACAGCTGTGTCACAGTCATGTTAAATGAGCATACACTCTGAAGATGTCCAGAGAGTACCAGCCTACCTGAAATGTATGGTATGAACAAGAGAAAACTAGAAAAGATAGCATTGTCAAATATTAAGGGAAATATCTGTATTAAATTTGACCACTTTAAACCCATTAACAAGCATCATAATGACCCATTTAATGCATATACTTCTACATTCTGTAGAGTTGAGCGTATCATTTAAATTAGGATTACATTCATTATATTAAGGGAAATATCTGTATTAAATTTGACCACTTTCATTTAACATAACTTTTACAGTATATACCATCTACCTGTTACATATTAGGTGGTAACAGTAAATTGATTATGCCCACACTATCTACAAACAGCTAATCAAAATTGAACAGTGAGTTGCATTTAATAAAGAAATAGCAAAGAGCACATGTGCAGTAAAGTATGTAACATGTACTAACCATTAATATATGCAATCAAATGCTTACTACGGTAGCCTACAACATTTCCTTATGATTACATAATTATTTCTATATTTCTTACACCATCAGAAGAGCTGGAATGATGATCAAATACAGGTGTAACTAAAAAATATATAATATCGTGCAAAAGTTCATTTATTTCAGTAATTCAACTTAAAGGGTTAAAGTTAGATATTATATAGACTCATTACATGCAAAGCTAGATATTTAAAGCCTTTATTTGTTATACATTTGATGATTATGACTTACAGCTTATGAAAACCCCAAATTAAATATCTCAGAAATGTTTAATTTTACATGAAATCAATAAGAAAAAGATTTTAAATACAGAAATGTCAGCCCTCTGAAAAGTATAATCATGCATATGTACAATGCAATGAGTCTATATAATATTTAAGTTTAACCCTTTAAGTTGAATTACTGAAATGAATGAACGTTTGCACGATATTCAAATTTTTTGAGTTGCACCTGTATGTACTGGTTGAGATCAAGAAAAAATTACATTGATTTCAATGGAAAAGTAAATGTTCACTTCGAGATTCTCTTGACCTTGGTGGTCCACCATTTGCTTCCAAATGGCTAACTCTTGACCAATGAAATAGTCCCAAAGAACGGGGCGGCTCTCACCATTGTGGATATATAGCAGGGGTGCAGGTGAACACCTCTCATCGACAGGATCACACAGCAACCATGATTTCTCTGGTCTTTGTTCTGCTCATCGGAGCCGCTTGTGAGTATGAATATTGCCATTGGAAAAAAGGGAAGACTTTCACCTTGTTATATTATTGACAATACAGTAATATTTATATCATATGAGAGCAAAGAATACTTTAACTTAAGAAGATTGTGGCAGAATTGAAATTGTCCCACTTCAAAGGGACTAGCCATGAAGATATAAGCTAAGGTCTGCCTTTCCTCTGTTTTCAGTTGCGGAGGAAGACAAGATCGTCGGAGGGTATGAGTGCGAGGCCCACTCCCAGCCCCACACGGTGTCCCTGAACTCTGGGTACCACTTCTGTGGAGGCTCCCTGGTCAGTGAGGACTGGGTTGTGTCTGCTGCTCACTGCTACAAGTCGTAAGTACTGTACTGTAGGCTACAAATAATTTGTTCTCTTTACAACAAATAACAGACAAGTATCAAGCCTGACCAGGGGACAGAAGTTAATGTTACACACAAAATCATGAGACAATTGACTCTGCTCTTACTTTGACTCTTTCTATCTCTTTCAGCCGTGTGCAGGTTCGTCTTGGCGAGCACGACATCACAGTGACAGAGGGTACCGAGCAGTTCATCACTTCCTCTAAAGTGATCCGTCACCCCCAGTACAGCTCCTACAACATCAACAACGACATCATGCTGATCAAGCTGAGCAAGCCCGCCACCCTCAACAGCAACGTGCAGACCGTGGCTCTGCCCACCAGCTGTGCCGCCACTGGCACCATGTGCACAGTCGCTGGCTGGGGCAACACCATGAGCTCCGGTGAGTACAGCACAAGGGGCAAAGGTTAAATGTGGCAGTAGATCATCTTCATGATGAATGAGTGTGTATAGAGATGACAGGGAAGGTCAGATTACCTTTACAAACACAATGTCAATATATCTAACCATTTCTCTCTGTCTTCCTTCTTCCCCCTCTCTCAATCCATCCCTCCCTTTCTCTCTGTTAATAGTCAGCGGTGACCAGCTGATGTGCCTGGAAATCCCCACCCTGTCCTTCAACGCCTGTGACAATGCCTACCCCGGCATGATCACCGACGCCATGTTCTGCGCTGGATACCTGGAGGGAGGCAAGGACTCTTGCCAGGTACGCACTTGACAACAGAGAATACTTTATATGAAGTCTATGATCCTTCACTACATGCACTTCAGTTGTCAATTGTTTAGATGTTGATATTGAATAACTACTTCATCTTTATCTGAACTAAATACTTCACTCTTACTACGTCATCTCTCTCTCTCTCAGGGTGACTCCGGTGGCCCCGTGGTGTGCAACGGTGAGCTGCAGGGTGTTGTGTCCTGGGGCTACGGCTGTGCCGAGGCTGGTAACCCCGGTGTCTACGCCAAGGTGAGACTGGAAAGAGATTTCATCTTGGGATTTTTGGGAATAAAGTCGCTATCACATTATTTCCTACTTGGTTTGACCACTAATGTCTCCCTTTTCCCACTTCTAGGTCTGCATCTTCAACGACTGGCTCACCAGCACCATGGCCAGCTACTAAGTCTGATGCTTCGTACCTTCAGCACACTCTGACAACTTATCAACATCCTGAGCAGTCCAACTTCCACCTTTTGTACTGGAGATGAAAACCCTATGACAAATAAAACATCTCAAACTAACATGTTCTGTCTCTTGAGTCTACATCACTAGAAGAGTGTAGGACAGCATATTTTATTCTCTGTTCAAGGGGTTATTGTTACATAGAAAACATGAATGTTGTATTGGTAACATTTTACATGGTAATACTTTACAATATGATACACATGGATTAATGCCATAGTAACTTATGCATTAATAATGCCTTGTTCATGCTTCGTTAAGGCACTAACAAATGCTTTATAGTAGTTATTCATGTTAACAAAGGGGTGAAATATTAAATATTAAGAGGTACATTTTTGGGGTTTTACCACTGAGGCAATACTATTGTATGTGGTGTTTTGACAGTTAAACTACACAAGACGTGTTCAAGACGTAACTAATACATTACAAACATGATAGGAATGGGTGACATACATTTGTATGACTTGTTCTGTATACTGTATGTATGGCAGGTGACTAATTTTGACAATATAGAGGAATGTTCAATTTAATTAGTCATTTTGGCACACCTCTGGCATTTTATTTAACATACACAACACCATTGAATATAGTCTCTCTCATTATCTAGAGAATGCTTACAGGCGTCCTAAGCAGTCACCTATGTTAATAATAACTTTGAGCTAAGTAAATTAACCAAAATCTAGAATTGTTGACTCTATGTCCGGACTCTATGACTGCTTTCTATGCAAAACAAAATACATGTATACACTTATAACTGAATATATTATTTGAGGGAAATATATGTATTAAATTTGACCCCTTTAAACCCATTAACAAGCATCATAATGACCCATTTAAATTAAATGATTTAATGCATATACTTCAAAGTTCTGTAGAGTTGAGCGTATCACTTAAATTAGGATTAAATTAATTAGCCTTGAGGGCATTTTTCGTTGTGTTCCAGTCGCTGAAACTACTGAAATTGTGTGCCTACACAATCGCACACATTCCAACTTGCATGTGCTGGTTGACACATAGCTTTAGGCTACTGGCAGGTGATTACAGGTGTAACGACTTGCCTTGCAAACCGCAGATAGCTGGTTCGAATAGCGCTATGGAGAACAATATCTGCTCATTATTGTTGCTACTTACAGTATAGTGTAATTTAACTGTCAAAACACCACATACAGTAGTATTGCGTTGTTGGGCTCCATAGAGTCTCCTCCCACGAGTCCTGCTGTTTGAGATCCAGGAATGGAGCCAAGCAAGTGCATACTCCAGGGGAACAAGTGCGTACTCCTGGAGAACAAGTGCGTACTCCTGGAGAACAAGTGCATACTCCTGAAGAACAAGTGCGTACTCCAGGGAGGAGGGCAGAGCGATGACGTGTACTTCTCCCCTCCCAGTCTACCGAGGCCTTGTTTCATTGTGAAGTTTCACTCAACAGAAACATGGAAACTGCTGTGTATTTGTTTTTTGTAGTTCTTTCTTTTTTTTCTATTAATTTATTTCTCTCTTTTTTTCCTTTTGGGGAAGTGCATTATTGTTTGTTGTTGAAGCACACATACCGTTCTGGAAGAGTGTATGATTGCAATAGACCTTTGTATCTGCTGTAATGTTCTAATAAAAGTTTTTGGAATCTGTCACAGTGTTGTTTACACTTCAACCAAAGCAAATGAATCATCTATCCATCAGTCTCCATATGAAAAACAAATGCTAGGACCAGGGGCCATTGGAAGTCATTCTTTGTTCACAATAGAGGGCCTCTGAAACCTCCACTGCCCTGCCATCGTCTTTCGTCCAAAGCCGACCGTGGAATTTATAATGTCTGACGCAGAAAGAGCCCCAAGATGATTTTAGTGCTGCAATTAATTAAGCTCTGAAAACTAGGCCCTGTGTGGTTTCTAAGGAGTTCTTCAAACAACATTTGTTTTCATGAAATTGACGTACAGTCGTACAGAATCAGAATTATAGAATCTACAGAGCAGGAACAAAGATGATAGACCCTGCAATAAACGTATAGCTTTAGATCATTCTGATCTAGATTACATTAATGCTGGGCCCTGGTAACCCTGGTAACTGGGAATGCTGGGCCCTGGTAACCCTGGAAACGCCGCAAACCCTAGTGGCCAGTTGTTGTACTGTTCTGGTTCTCACTTGTAGTAGTTCTGCCCAAAAAGACAATTCCCAATGTAATTCCGATGCAAGTGTGCAGTAACACACTTGTTAGTCCAGAGGATTCACAGCCATCAGCTGGATTCATAGTCGTTGCTTTACAACGCTCCTGTTTTTCGAAGTCATGTGGTTATTGGGGGGAGAGTGAGCGTCAATTACAGCGGCTTAAGACCCTCCTCCCTCAGTGAGGCAGATGTGATAGCTGTCTGCCCTAGTGCTTTTTCATCTCAGTTTTATGACAGGTCAGCGAGCCTAAATGTCTTTACACCAGTGGCGGCCTGGCGGGCTGTGAATTTTTTACACATATGCCTTCAGTGATATCCTCTCGCAATTACACTTTGCAGAATATGAGCCACTGAGTCAGCAGTTGTGGAGTAAAGGCCACTTGTGTTGTGTTTCCTTGTTTGCTGTAATGTGTCCTAGGTTCTGCAGTCTCTCCCACAAATTGATTCAAATGTGGTTGCGGTTAGGTTTAAGGTTCAGGGGAAGGGTTTGGTTGAAGGTGTATCACCTTATGTAGGTGTTACACCGAGATACAGCGTGTGCAAATGTGAACGTGCCCGTCAGCCCAGTAATGTAACCTGTTACTCCAGAAACGTGTTGAGCATGGATGCAGAATAAATATCCCCCCCTCCCGTTTCTGCATAGAACTTCAAATATATTTTCAAATGATGTTGAATTTGTGAGGGGGCACATATTTCTCATCATTTTTTATTATATATATATTTTGTATTATTATCAATATATCCATACAACAAACTATTTCAAGGCAAGGCAAGTTTATTTATTTATTTGGAGATCTGTTATGTATTTTGGTCCAAGGCCACCCTGACCTGAAGGGCAGTCTCTTCTTCATAGTCCGGGAGCCATGGGGTTGAACCTTGTTTTGTCGGGTAAATAAAAAATAAAAAAATAATAATAAAAATAATAATAATACATTTTATTCATGCGCCGCCTTTCAAGGCTATCAAAACATTAAAATCAACAAAGCAAAATGAGATAAAAACAGAAAAATCTGATAACAACAAACAAAATGCAGGAGATCAAACCAAGTGAGCCATTGTGAAAAGGTGTGTTTTAAGACTGGATTGTGAAAGTGGTGAGATTGTCAATATTACGTATGTTAGGTGGGGCAGAGGAGATCTGAGACTATGGGAGGGAGTGTGAGTAAGAAGGAGTTCAGAGAGGTATGAGGGTGCTAGGTTACGGAGAGCCTTAAAGGTGAGAAGGAGAATCTTAAAATGAATACGGAATTTGATGGGGAGCCAATGAAGTTGTTGGAGAACTGGAGTGATATGGTGAATGGAGGGATTTCTAGTAAAGTTTTTTTCTCTGCTAACCCTAACCCTAACCCTTGTTGCTTGGGGGTACCAGATATTAACCCCTTCATGCCCGAAATGCCAAAATCCCAGATTTTTATTTATTTATGAGATTTCATGCAAAATACTCAAATCAAATGCATCAAATTTATGTTCACTCATGTTTACTCATAAAGGAGGTCGTGTACAATGTATTGTTTGTGTTACTATTCATTACTTTTTTTAAGTAAGTAAGTAAGTAAATTATACAGCACCTTTCATACAAGAAATGCAGCTCAAAGTGCTTTACAACAGGAATAAGAACATAAAGTAAGGCAGTGGCTTGGTCGAGGACTTGCTGGAACGGTGCATCCACATTACCAATGGCTGATAGTTCGTACTCAGCTTTCAGGACTTTGATGACAGAGCCTTTTCCAAACCCCGATTGCATCCCGATATGGCATGGGCTGATGAAAGGTTCTGAATGCTTGGCCAGTGTCGACTTGATGTCCACTATTGCCCTTTCCTTGCGGGGGGATTCCATGATGAGTGGTACATCCAGTCCTGCCTGAAGGTGATGGTGAAGGAGGAGGACAAACACGTCTGTGTCGTCAGAAACCACAGAGATCTGATGGGCTTCTCCAGCACACATCAGGACTTGTTGGACAACGATGGTGTCAGCTTCTTCCTGCTGATCTTCTTGATCATAGTGGTTCCTTCTTTCTTCCATCTTGATCTCGATGGGGCATGGGTCCTCCCCTGTCACCACCAACTTGTGTTTGTTGGTGCTCCGTGGATGGAAAAGCCTGTCTTGGGTCAGTTTCTCATATAATAACAGGTTCATCTGTTTCTTGTTGTAAATGGATGACAACCTTCTGGGCCGGTAGCTTTGTTGATAGGAGGAGATTATGTTTCTTGTTGACCCCTGTCTCTCTGACATCTCTGGTGACAGACTTGATACTGTAATCACGACAATAACAACAACAAACGCATGCACCAAACGCCTGCTGGATAAACTCCAGGGAAACATCAAATGGGCACGAATGGAGATTAAACCCAGTAAGTCCCGCAGTATCTCCATTGTCAAAGGCAAGCTTGCCAATGAGAGGTTCCACGTCAACAACGAGCCAATACCAACAGTTCTGGAGAAGCCTATCAAAAGCCTTGGCCGCTGGTATAGCGCAGAACTCAAAGACTCGAAGCAGGTGGAACAACTCAAGCAGGATATAATCAGTGGCCTCAAGCAGATCAACAACACTGCTCTCCCTGGGAAGCTGAAGCTGTGGTGCTTTCAGTTTGGACTGCTGCCCCGTCTCATGTGGCCAATTTCCATCTACGAGGTCACACTATCCCATGCCAACCGGCTGGAGAGACTGGTGAATGCACAAGTGAGGAAGTGGCTTCGACTGCCGAGAGGCCTTAGCAGCATAGGCCTGTATGGCAACGGAGCCCTCTCCCTACCAATCTCAAGCCTGGTGGAGGAGTACAAATGTGCCAAATCAAGGCTGGAAATGTCTCTCACAGAATCCCGGGATCGTCAGAGGTGCAGCTCCAATCCTAGCAACGGGGAGGAAATGGAAGCCATCTGCAGCAGTTGCGGTGGCAAAGACCGCCCTCAGACACCGGGATATAGTGGGGCATGTCCAACATGGCAGAGGGGGCCTTGGCTTAGAAACAACAACACCCACATGGCAAAAGGCTACTCCAACAGAACGGCGGAAGATGGTGGTTGAGGAGGTGCGCCACCAGGAGGAAGCAGCCAGGTGCGCCAAGGCAGTCTCCCAAGCCCAGCAAGGCCGCTGGATGAAGTGGGAGAGCGTGGAGAGGAGGAAAATCACGTGGAACGAGCTGTGGAGCATGGAGTCTAATAGGCTAAGTTTCATCATCAGAGCCACATATGATGTCCTGCCCTCTCCTACCAACCTACATCTCTGGTATGGAGAGGACCCAGCCTGTCTCCAGTGTGCAGCCCCAGCAACCCTCAAACACATCTTGGTGGGTTGCAAGACCAGTCTAACTCAAGGAAGATACACCTGGCGCCACAACCAAGTGCTAAAGTGCTTGGCTGCCGAACTTGAGCACAAGAGGGTAACCACCAACGCCATGCCTCTAAATGCCCAGACTACCTTTCCACAGAAAACAACCTTCATCTGGGAAGGGGAGAAACAGCGGACCAAGCCATCACCTCCAGACTCAGGCCCACTGAACGCAGCCCGGGATTGGGAAATGCGGGTAGACCTCAGCCAGAGGCTCACCTTCCCACCCGAAATTGCAGTGACCAACCTGCGCCCAGACCTAGTCCTCTGGTCCAAGTCCTGCCGGCGTGTCTTCATCGTAGAACTGACGGTCCCATGGGAGGAGGCCATCGATGAGGCATTCGAACGGAAGAGGCTGCGGTATGCCAACTTAGCAGTCGAAGCAGAGGGGCGGGGCTGGAACGTGAAGGTGTGGCCAGTGGAGGTGGGCTGCAGAGGCTTTGTAGCCAGCTCCACCACAAGGCTCCTGAGGGCAGTAGGGATCAGAGGACAGGCCCATCGGAAGGCAATCAGAGAACTGTCCACTGCAGCAGAACGGAGCAGTCACTGGCTGTGGCTGAAACGTAGGGACCCAACATGGGCTCCCAAATGACCACGTGGTGCCACCGTGCGACACACACCCAGGCCTGATCAGCCTGTGGTGGGCCAACCTCGGCAGAGGGTGTCTTGTGATAACTGGCCGAAACACCCAATGAGGTCGGGGACCACAACTGAAGACGTGTCGTACTGGTGGCACCACGTGATCATTGCAAAATTCCACTTCACCCAAGAGGACATCTCCAACTCCACTCAATTGTTGTGCTGAATATTTAGGGATTTTAACAGCCAGTCCTATTAAGAATCCTGATGTCTGGTGTCAAAACCAGTGACCGCTGCGAAAGGGCAGCTGACAACCTGGGAAAGACCTGGTGACGGCCTGAAGAGACAGCTGACAGGAGGGAACAGACCCCAACGGGGCTGGCATGGGTTAGCTACCCGTGTTGGCAGGAGCCTTTCACTACACAGTGACTTGGTTCCACCCAACTATGGCTACGAAAAATTCAAAAGGAAAAACACCCCTAGAGTCTGCGAGAGCGGGGGCGGAAGATGACTCATCGGCGGATCACACGGTAACAGACCCTGGAACGGAAATGACAACGAATCAAATGATCAGCACGGTAGTTGACGGAGTAACAACACTGGCAGGACACAAGCTACAAAGCTGCATCTGTGGCTGGAAAAAGATAACATCAGAGAAGGGTCTCAAGATCCACCAGGGCAGGAAAAAGTGCCTAAGAGAGCTTAGCGAGGTGCCTCGCATTGACCACTACTTCCTCAGAGGTAGGGCAAATCAGTCGAGTGAAGCCCAGTGGCAGGATATTCACCACAGTCCACAGGGTATCAGAACCCCAGACGAAGCTCAACCAAGCACAGATCCATCAACGGACATGAGTCCAGAGCCTATCCAGCCACAGACAGCAGTGGAGAGGAAGATGAATGGACGAAAGCCTCAAATCTTGTGGCCTAAAGCCTGCCAGAAAAAGGAGTGGGAAAACACAGACACAGACCTTGTCCATCTTCTAGAAGGTCTGAAAGGAGGCGTGGAAAGAAAACTGGACAAGATTGGAGAGATAATTTACAGCTATGGAGCAGAGAGATTTGGGGTGAAAAGTAAGAACCATGGGACACAGAAGGAACCATCAGCCCATCTCAAGTCCAGGAGACAACAAGAGATTGAAAGACTTGTGAAAGAAAGAAGGTGCCTGAGAAAACAGTGGAAGAAGGCCACAGAAGTGGAAAGGAAAGGACTTGAGGCACTACAGGCCGACATCAAGCGGCGTCTTGCAACACTGCGAAGAGCAGAATGCTTGAGAAAGCAACACAAGAAGAAAGAGCGAACGAGGACTGCCTTCTACAGAGATCCCTACAAGTTCGTCAAAGACCTCTTTGTCAAGGAGAAAACAGGGACCCTCAAAGTACCCATAAGGGAACTAGAGGAGCACCTGAGGAAGACCTACTCTGACAACCAGAGGCATGTGCCAGCCAGCATTCCGGATGACATGCCACCAATCCAACCACCTGAGCACCAGATGGAAACAAGGCCCCCTACATGGAGCGAAGTTGAGAGCACAGTAAAACGGGCAAGAACAGCCTCAGCCCCTGGGCCCAACGGCCATAGTACCTGTCGAAGATGAGGTAGACGTCACTGTCTGACAGGTATGAAGTCAGTCTTGTCTTTTCTTAGGGAAAGATTTCAACCACTATGCCTTGTGGCTCTGTTCAGAGGCTCTAAAGCGAGTGGCACTCCAAAACGAGCTGTAGGGGTAGGAAAGGGAATCGGGATCGGGCCCAAGTCCGTCACCAGAGATGTCAGAGAGACAGGGGTCAACAAGAAACATTATACAGGGTCATCCCTATGTTCCCATAACCCAATGGTCCCACAGCCCAATGGTCCCACATTTCTAATATTTCATAGGTGGGCTAGGGATAGGGTTAGGGTCAGTGTTAGGGTCAGTGTTAGGGTTAGGATTAGGGCTAGGGCTAGGGCTAGGGTTAGTTAGATTACTTAGAAATGTGGGAACATTGGCCGTGGGACCATTGGGCTGTGGGACCATCGGGCTGTGGGAACATAGACACACTCCCCATTATACAACGGATAGATCCGGTCCATTGTCTCTATTGGTCAGTTTGCGTTCTAGCCGTGCTGATATCCATGATATACGCACGGCTAAATGGAATGTTGACACATGTTTTCATATTACTCCGCGTTTGTATATATTACCGTTATCGAAGTAACATTCTTACTGTTGCTTAGCAACCAATAAACAACTGTTCAGAGGATTAATACACTTAAAACATAGTTCCATTCAAATACATTAATTAAAAGTTTGTCTTGTCTTTCTTTTGTGAAATATTGATAGATAAACGTGGTAACCGTTGTATAAAAGCGTTATGGAACTCGAAGCTTCTCGTTCCATAAAGCGTAATCATCTCCTCTTATCAACAAAGCTACCGGCCCAGAAGGTTGTCTCGTCATCCATTTACAACAAGAAACAGCTGAACCTATTATTATTATATACACAGTCACCAGCATGAAGTCCTCAATCTGCGCCTTGGACCGCATTCCCTCCTCCCTAGTCAAGGCCTGTCTCCCCACACTCACCCCACTCATCACAAACATAATTAACTTCTCCCTGTCCACCAGCATTGTCCCCCCTGCCCTCAAGTTCGCTGCTATTACACCCATACTTAAAAAACCCGGTCTCGCCCCTGACACCCCCAACAACTACCGACCCATTTCCAATCTCACCTTCCTGTCCAAAATCCTTGAGAAAGTTGTTGCTGCCCAACTCAAATCCCACCTCGACTGCAATAACCTGTATGAACCATTCCAATCTGGCTTCCATTCCAAACACAGCACTGAAACAGCACTACTAAGAATCACCAATGACATACTCCTTTCTGCCACCTCACCATCCTCATCCTCCTCGACCTCAGCGCCACCTTTGACACCATCAACCATTCCATCCTCCTCGCCCGTCTCCAACACATTGGCATAACCGGCACCGCCCTCTCCTGATTCAAGTCCTATCTCTCAGACAGATATCAATACATCTCAATAAATAACTAAATCCTCCACTGCTCCAGTCACCCACGGTGTCCCCCAGGGTTCAGTGATAGGCCCCCTCCTCTTCATCCTGTACATCCTTCCCCTTGGACAGGTCCTCCGCCGCCATAGCCTCCGCTTCCACTGCTATGCTGATGACACCCAACTCTACCTCTCCTCCAAAACCATCTCCCCTAACACCCACTCCATTCTCACTACCTGCCTCAACGACATAAAATCATGGATACAATAACATTTTCTGAAACTCAACTGCAATAAATCGGAAATCCTCATCATCGGCCCAAAGTCCCTCACCCGTTCCACCCAGACATTCTCACTCAACATCGATGGCTTCACCGTAACCCCCCCCAACCACGTCCGCAACCTCATCTTTGACCCCAAGCATCATCTTTGACCCCACCCTCTCGTTCCTTCCCCATGCCAACCAGGTCACTAAATCAGCTTTTTTCCCACATTGCCTGCACCCGACCCTCCCTGTTCTTTTCCGCTGCTGCAACTCTCATCCACGACCTTCATGACTTCCCGACTCGACTACTGCAACAGCATCCCCTACGGTTTAACAACAATAACATCCTAAACAAATTCCAATACGTCCAGAACTCTGCTGCCCGTCTGCTCACCTCCACTTGCTGCTGTGACCACATCACCCCTGTCCTCCAAAACCTACACTGGCTCCCGGTAAAATACAGGATCCAATTCAAAATCCTACTCACCACTTACAAAGCCATCAACAATCTGGCCGCTTCCTACCTTGCCGACCTCGTGCCCCTCCACACCCCCTCCCGTTGCCTCAGGTCTGATGACCAAACCACCCTCAAGACCACCAGGACCAAGCTCCAGACCTGGGGTGATAGGGCCTTTTCAGCCACAGCCCCGTCCCTCTAGAACGCACTACCTCAATTAGGCCCCTATACTTCTATTTACCTTTTGTTTCTTTTTATTATTACTACTCAATCTTTTCAGTTTGTAAAGCGTCTTTGAGTGTCTAGAAAAGCTCTATATAAGTCTAATGTACACTACCGTTCAAAAGTTTGGGGTCACAGTTTTTTTCAATGAAGATAACATTAAATTAATCAGAAATACACTCTATACATTGTTAATGTGGAAAATGACTATTCTAGCTGCAAACATCTGGTTTTTAATGGAATATCTACATAGGTGTGTAGAGGCCCATTTCCAGCAATCGTCACTCCAGCATTGTGTTTGCTAATCGCGTTAAAAGCTAATGGATGATTAGAAAAACCTTGAAAACCCTTGTGCAATTACGTTAGCACAGCTGAAAACAGTTTTGCTGGTTAAAGCTATACAAATGGCCTTCCTTTGAGCTAGTTGAGTATCTGGAGCAGCGGTCGGGAACCTATGGCTCTTCCGGTGACGGCATATGGCTCCCAGACAATTGGGTTGAAAAGTAAAAAAAATAAATAATAAAAAGTTGGAAAACAAAAATCTGTTTGGAACTGATTTTAAAATACTTGTGATATTGCGTAATAATACTGTGTCATTTTAAAGTAAACAGAAATTAGTTTTGAAGTTAAATTTCACGGGACTCTTCACGGGACCCATGACCCGTGACCCGTGGGTCGGGTCGGGTCGGGAACCAATGTCTCGCGAGAGTGTCAGAGGTCGTTGTAAAGGTGAATAAATAAAAAACAATTTGATCAGATAGTGAACTAGCTTATACGCTTCAACCCTTGTAACGAGAAAGATGGCAAAAAGAAAAAAAGACGATGATTACCGTGCATTCCAGGCTGCGTGGACAGAGGAATTTGCATTTGTGGAGATCGCAGGATCTGCGGTATGTCTAATATGCAATGATAAAATTGCATCGATGAAACGGTCAAATATAAAGCGGCACTTCGATACGCATCATGCTTCATTTGCATCGAAATATCCAGCGGGGGACAGCAGGAAAAAGGCATGCGAGGAGCTACAGCGGAAAGTGCAGACGAGTCAACAGCAACTGCGTGGGTGGACCAAGCAAGGTGACGGGAATTCCGCTAGCTTTGCGGGTGCTTTGGCAATAGTCAGGAATGGAAAGCCATTCACAGATGGCGAGTATGCCAAAACATTCATGCTTGATGTGGCCAATGAACTGTTTGATGACTTCCCAAATAAAGACAAGATAATCAAACGAATAAAACACATGCAGCAAGAACTGTTCACGATCGTAGCATCATGATGGCAAATCAAGTTGAGGAAACACAAATTAAGGACATAAACGCCGGGACATACTTTTCTCTCGCGTTAGATGAGTCAACAGATGTTAGCCATCTATCTCAGTTCAGTATATTTGCCAGGTATGCTGCAGGTGACACACTGCGTGAGGAAAGCTTGGCTGTTTTGCCAATGAAAGGGACAACCAGAGGAGAGGATTTATTCACGTCTTTCATGGAGTTTGCTAAAGAAAAAAAACTGTTGTTGCCCGAGCTTTAAATGATCGCCAGTTTAAAGCTCTGTTAGAAGAAGTTGGGAATCATTATCCCAGTCTGCTTTTACACAGCAACGTGCGTTGGTTGTCAAGGGGAAAGGTGCTCAGCCGTTTTGCAGCTTGCCTGAGTGAAATCCGGACTTTTCTTCAAATGAAAGGCGTCAAGCATCCTGAGCTAGACAACACTGACTGGCTCCTGCAGTTTCACTATCTCGTGGACATAACAGGCCATCTGAACCAGCTCAATGTGAAAATGCAAGGTATTGGAAATACAATCTCATCCCTTCAACAAGCAGTGTTTGCATTTGAAAGCAAGCTGGAAGTCTTTCTCAGGGACATTGAAACAGGTCGTCTTCTGCACTTTGTAACACTGCAACAATTTAGAGATGCATGCTTAGCAAGTGACTTCACTCAACATCTGGATCTCCAGCAGCTAGCTGGCTTTACGTCCAATCTCCTGCAGTCATTCAAAGCACGTTTTGGAGAATTTCGTGCGCGCACTGGTCTTTTCAAGTTCATCACTCATCCACATGAGTGTGCAGTGGACAAAATCGACCTGACATGCATCCCTGGGGTCTCTATGGGAGACTTTGAGCTGGAAGTTGCTGACCTGAAGGCATCAGACATGTGGATGAGTAAGTTCAAGACACTTAATGGAGAGTTGGAAAGTCTTGCGCGACAGCGAGCAGAGCTGGCGAGGGAACACAAGTGGACAGAAATGAAAAAACTGAAAAAAGACCAGCTGATTCTGAAAACTTGGAACGAGCTTCCTGTGACATACCACACAATGCAGCGTGTTAGTATTGCCGTATTGACCATGTTTGGCTCTACATACTGTATGTATGTGAGCAGTCATTCTCGCATATGAGGAACATTAAGACCAACCTACGCTCACGTTTAACTGATGGAAGCCTCAACGCCTGCATGAAGCTCAACCTCACCACGTATGAACCAGACTACAAGGACATCAGCAAAACCATGCAGCACCAGAAATCGCATTAAAAGTAAGACATATTTAATTTATTATATGTTAAAAATACTATATGGCTCTCAATGAAATACATTTAGAAATATTTGGCTTTTATGGCTCTCCCAGTCAAAAAGGTTCCCGACCCCTGAAATTCTGGAGCATCACATTTGTGGGTTCGATTATACTCTCAAAATGGCCAGAAAAAGATAACTTTCATATGAAACTCGACAGTCTATTCTTGTTCTTAGAAATGAAGGCTATTCCATGTGAGAAATTGCCAAGAAACTGAACATGTCCTACAACGGTGTGTACTAGTCCCTTCAGAGAACAGCACAAACAGGCTCTAACCAGAGTAGAAAGAGAAGTGGGAGGCCCCGGTGCACAACTGAGCAAGAAAACAAGTACATTAGAGTCTCTAGTTTGAGAAATAGACGCCTCACAGGTCCTGAACTGGCAGCTTCATTAAATGGTACCCGCAAAACGCCAGTGTCAACGTCTACAGTGAAGAGGCGACTCCGGGATGCTGGCCTTCTAGGCAGAGTGGCAAAGAAAAAGCCATATCTGAGACTGGCCAATAAAAGGAAAAGATTAATATGGGCAAAATAACACATTGACATTGGACAGAGGAAGATTGGAAAAAAGTGTTATGGACAGACAAATCGAAGTTTGAGGTGTTTTGATCACACAGAAGAACATTTGTGAGACGCAGAACAAGTGAAAAGATGCTGGAAGAGTGCCTGACGCCATCTGTCAAGCATGGTGGAGGTAATGTGATGGTCTGGGGCTGCTTTTGTACATGCTAAAAGGGATTTTGAATAAGGAAGGCTATCACTAAATTTTGCAACGCCATGCCATACCCTGTGGACAGCACTTGATTGGAGCCAATTTCCTCCTACAACAGGACAATGACCCAAAGCACACCTCCAAATTATGCAAGAACTATTTAATGAAGAAGCAGGCAGCTGGTATTCTGTCTGTAATGGAGTGGCCAGCGGAGTCACCAGATCTCAACCCCATTGAGCTGTTGTGGGAGCTGCTTGACCGTATGGTACGCAAGAAGTGCCCATCAAGGGAGGTGCTTCAGGAAGCGTGGGGTGAAATTTCTTCAGATTACCTCAACAAATTAACCGCTAGAATGCCAAAGGTCTGCAATGCTGTAATTGCTGCAAAGCAATTTGACGAAAGCAAAGTTTGAAGGACAAAATTATTATTTCAAATAAAAATCATTATTTCTATCCATGTCAATGTCTAGACTATATTTTCTATTCATTTTGCAACTCATTTGATAAATAAAAGTGCAGGTTTTCATGGAAAACACGAAATTGTCTGGGTGACCCCAAACTTTTGAACGGTAGTGTATTATTATTATTATTATTATTATTATTATTATTATTATTATTATTATTATTATTATTATTATTATTATTATATGAGGAACTGACCCAAGACAGGCTTTTCCATCTACGGAGCACCAACAAACACAAGTTGGTGGTGACAGGGGAGGACCCATGCCCCATCGAGATCAAGATGGAAGAAAGAAGGAACCACTATGATCAAGAAGATCAGCAGGAAGAAGTTGACACCATCATTGTCCAACAAGTCCTGATGTGTGCTGGAGAAGCCCATCAAATCTCTGTGGTTTCTGATCACACAGACGTGTTTGTCCTCCTCCTTCACCATCACCTTCAGGCAGGGCTGGATGTACCACTCATCATGGAATCCCCCCGCAAGGAAAGGGCAACAGTGGACCACTATTATACTAAATCAAGTCGACACTGGCCAAGCATTCACAAGAAATTGTCAAGAACCTTTCATCAGTCCATGTATGAATGTAATACCATATCGGGATGCAACACCGTAGCGTCTTACTATGGGTTGGGAAAAGGCTCTGTCATCAAAGTCCTGAAAGCTGAGTACGAACTATCAGCCATTGGTAATGTGGATGCACCGTTCCAGCAAGTCCTCGACCAAGCCACTGCCTTACTTTATGTTCTTATTCCTGTTGTAAAGCACTTTGAGCTGCATTTCTTGTATGAAAGGTGCTATATAAATAAAGCTTTACTTACTTACTTACTTAAAAAAAATCTTTCAAATTAATGAATAGTAACACAAAAAATACATTGTACATACATGAGTATGAGTAAACATGAGTGAACATAAATTTGATGCATTTGATTTGAGTATTTTGCATGAATATTTGGCATTTCGGGCATGAAGGGGTTAATATCTGAAATGCACAAGGGCTATCACAGGGCACCTTCCTGTATTTTGAAGAGGTACCCCCAAGCAACAAGAAACAGCAGAGAAAAAAACTTTACCTGACAAAACAAGGTTCATCAAAAAAAAAAAAAAAAAAAAGCTTTGGCTCCCGGACTATAAGTGTTGTTTCACATCTTCACTCTCCTCTTTGGCTTTGAGTCTTGCCCTTTCATAGGTCTCTGCCATCTTCTCTCTGAGTAGCTCCTTTGACGTTGTTTTTGGTCTGTCCTGCTTCTCATTTCTCTCTTCTGCCTCCTTTTCCTCTAATGCACGTTTCTTTTCGTCCTTCTCCTTCTCATTTCTCTCTTCTGCCTCCTTTTCCTCTAATACACATTTATTTTCCTCCCTCTCCTTCTCATTTTCTCTCTTTCTCTGTTGCTCCTCCCAGTCTTTTATTTTCATATCTGCCTTCTTTATTTTTTGCATCGCAAGTTCAATTTTAGTAATTTTTTTCTGTTCCTCCCATTTCTCTTTCTCTTGCTTCTTCTCCTCTCTCCTCTCCTGATACTGTTTTATCTTCCGTTGATAGTCTAGTACTCTGGTACTCTAGTGCCATTCACACATCATTACTACCAGTCTTTAAAAGGTCTCCCCTCTCCCTCCACCACCCTCCCCTCTCCCCCATCACCCTCCCCTCTCCCCCCACCACCCCCCTTTCTCCCCCCACCACCCTCCCCTCTCCCTCCACCACCCTCTCCTGTCCCTCCACCACCCTCCCCTCTCCCCCCACCACCCTCCCCTCTCCACCCACCACCCTCCCCTGTCCACCACCATCACCCTCCCCCACCACCCTCCCCTCTCCCCCCACCACCCTCTCCTCTCCCCCAATCACCCTCCCCTCTCCTCCCACCACCCTTCCCTCTCCACCACCATCACCCTCCCACCACCACCCTCCCCTCTGCCCTCCACTACCCCAGCACCCTGAGAGGGGTGCCTATCAGCCCACCACCCTCCCCACCACACCACCACCCTGAGAGGGGTGCCTATCAGCCCACCACCCTCTCCCCCCTTCTCTTTTGTTCCTTCTCTTTCTTTTTCTTGTCCTTCTTCTGTATTTTCTTTTCAGTCTTTAGTCTCCTTTTCTCTTCTTCTGCAAACCTTTTATTTTCCTTTTCCTTCTCCTTATTCTCATTTTCAAGTTTCTTTATTCTCTCTTTTGCGTTCTTTTTTTCCTCCTTTAGTCTCCTTTTCTCTTCTTCTGCAAACCTTTTATTTTCCTTTTCCTTCTCCTTATTCTCATTTTCAAGTTTCTTTATTCTCTCTTTTGCGTTCTTTTTTTCCTCCTCTAGTCTAATCTTCTCTTCCTTCTCTTTCTCTTTCTTCTCTTTCTCTTGCTTTTTCTTATTCTCTTTCTGTTGCTTTTTTTCTTCCTCCAACTTCACTTTCGCTTGCTTTTTTGCCTCCTCTGATTTCAGTTTCTCCTCCTTCTGTCGACGTTTCTCCTCCTTTTCAATCTCTTTTTTTTCTTGCTCAAGGCTCTTCTCTTTCTCTTTCTTCGCTTTCTCTTGCTTTTTCTTATTCTCTTTCTGTTGCTTTTTTTCTTCCTCCAACTTCACTTTCGCTTGCTTTTTTGCCTCCTCTGATTTCAGTTTCTCCTCCTTCTGTCGACGTTTCTCCTCCTTTTCAATCTCTTTTTTTTCTTGCTCAAGGCTCTTCTCTTTCTCTTTCTTCTCTTTCTCTTGCTTTTTCTTATTCTCTTTCTGTTGCTTTTTTTCTTCCTCCAACTTCACTTTCGCTTGCTTTTTTGCCTCCTCTGATTTCAGTTTCTCCTCCTTCTGTCGACGTTTCTCCTCCTTTTCAATCTCTTTTTTTTCTTGCTCAAGGCTCTTCTCTGTCTCTTTCTTCGCTTTCTCTTGCTTTTTCTTATTCTCTTTCTGTTGCTTTTTTTCTTCCTCCAACTTCACTTTCGCTTGCTTTTTTGCCTCCTCTGATTTCAGTTTCTCCTCCTTCTGTCGACGTTTCTCCTCCTTTTCAATCTCTTTCTTTTCTTTGCCAGGCGGTGAGTGACGTCCCACTGGGGCCTCTTGGGGGGGATGAAGGCAAGAGTCAATTCTCTGTGGAAAAAAAAAGCACTAAGGCTGAGGCTGTGTTCGAAATGGCATACTAGCATACTGCATACTAGCATACTCAATGAGTATATACTGTATACTGCCTACTAAATTCATAATAAGTATGCCAATACCAGCCAACCGTTTACACTGCAGTATGCATACTGCATCCCAGAATGCATTTCGCCGGTCCAGGAGCGGGGATTTTAAATCCTCTATTTAAACAAATATTGGCTAAAAGCTGTAATTTTGGCTCTACAAGTGTTAACATGTCATTTTATGAAGTTTTAATATGTTTTCAGGTGAGAAAGTAACCATATATATTCCAAAAATGTGATGTATGTATCTGATCTGACGTTACCTTAGTTACCGTAGATACCCGTAGATACTACTTTGACATAGTCAGAACTTAATAGCTAAACAAGTTGTAAAAAGATTTACAGATTTTTTTACATACTACTCATAAACATTTTAGCTAGTCAGATCTCGCATACTGTACAGTGTGAACGCTCTGGCATACTAAAATCTAGTATGAGTAGTATGCTAGTATGCCATTCCAAACACAGCCTTACAACGTAGCACACAAACACCAGATGAGTCACATAGCATTTTTCTTTTTTTCTTTAAAGCCCATGTGACTTCCACCTATGGGTGTTGTATTGCCACAAAGAGCATGGTGGCGCAGTCGGACCTGTATAGGAGGGAAGACTACACCGGGAGGAGATGGCATGTCATTCATCAGGGGAAGAGGGCCAGGCGGTGAGTGACGTCCCACTGGGGCCTCTTGGTGGGGATGAAGGCAAGAGTCCTACAACGTAGCACACAAACCCAACACCAAATGAGTCACATAGCATTTTTCGTTTTTTTCTTTAAAAAATAAATCTGACAAAATAAATCCACAATTCCAAACGAATTCTATTACTCAACTACATGGAGAAAATATTGGCTATACCCAGCAAACACAGTTGAACCTTGAAGTTAGGCTGTGGTGAGGTTGTGGACAACATTCTCGGAATAGTCGGCTGTAGTGTGGCAACATGTTGGAAGGCACCTACCAGATGGGCTAAAGGCTAAAGGCTCCGCAGTTACGTTGTCGCGACCCTTAGTAGTATTAAAGTAGCATTTCATTGGCTACCTTCTAACAACGTTGCAACCTCACAGGAGGTTAACACACAGGCAACAACTTGGCTGTGTTTGCTGGGTACCTTAGTGTCATAGCATTGGCATAATAATAAGAATAATAATAATAATAATAATAATAATAATATTTATTTGAAAAGCACTTTTCCTGCAAACTTTGCAACTCGAAGTGCTTTAAAATATCCACACAGCATAAAAAAACAAAAAAAACAATAGTAATCAATAAAACACAATAGCAATAATATAAACTACATAATAAAACAAGAATAAGCCATACAGTCCACAAAGATAAACAAAATAACTAAATAATATAAAAAATACTATACGATTTAAGTAAATATGCAAATATATACAAATATATAGATTCATCAACTAACATTAAAAGATACATTAGATATTAATAAATAAATGGAAAGAGAAGACAAAGCTAACATACCGAAAGGGGGCGTCGTGGAAACGAAGAATTCCTCCTTTTTCTACCCCTCCTTAACTGTAGAAGTATCTCATTCTTCTTTTTCTCTCTTTCTTTCCTTTTCTCCTCTTCTTTCATTAATGTTGCTTCTTTTTGATTGAAAAGGTTTTCTCTCTTAACAACCATTATGTGGTCCGCCTCTTTAGTAGCCTCTTCCAGCATCCTACACTGTAGAAGTATCTCATTCCTCGATTTCTCTCTTTTTTTCCTTTTCTCCTCTTCTTTCATTAATGTTGCTTCTTTTTGATTGAAAAGGTTTTCTCTCTTAACAACCATTATGTGGTCCTCCTCTTTAGTATCCTCTTCCAGCATCCTACTTAATCCTTCCAGTACCCTCTCTTCTTCCTGTAAACTTTTCATGAGAAGCACTGCCTTTATTAGCTCTGGTTCGAGACATTCAAGATTACCCGGATCTGGAAGGCAAGGGCCGGGGCGCTTAGGCAACGGGCGTGGAGGGGGGGAAGGCCGGCCGGCTGGGAAGCCAGACATGAGGGTTAGGGAGCCCATGTGAGAGGAGCCCATGTGACTTCCACCTATGGGTGTTGTATTGCCACAAAGAGCATGGTGGCGCAGTCGGACCGGTATAGGAGGGAAGACTACACCGGGAGGAGATGGCATGTCATTCATCAGGGGAAGAGGGCCAGGCGGTGAGTGACGTCCCACTGGGGCCTCTTGGGGGGGATGAAGGCAAGAGTCCTACAACGTAGCACACAAACCCAACACCAGATGAGTCACATAGCATTTTTCGTTTTTTTCTTTAAAACAAAAATCTGACAAAATAAATCCATAATTCCAAACGAATTCTATTACTCAACTACATGGAGAAAATATTGGCTATACCCAGCAAACACAGTTGAACCTTGAAGTTAGGCTGTGGTGAGGTTGTGGACAACATTCTCGGAATAGTCGGCTGTAGTGTGGCAACATGTTGGAAGCCTACCAGATGGGCTAAAGGCTAAAGTCTCCGCAGTTACGTTGTCGCGACCCTCAGTAGTATTAAAGTAGCATTTCATTGGCTACCTTCTAACAACGTTGCAACCTCACAGGAGGTTAACACACAGGCAACAACTTGGCTGTGTTTGCTGGGTACCTTAGTGTCATAGCATTGGCATTATAATAATAATAATAATAATAATAATATTTATTTGAAAAGCACTTTTCCTGCAAACTTTGCAACTCGAAGTGCTTTAAAATATCCACACAGCATGAAAAAAACAAAAAAAACAATAGTAATCAATAAAACACAATAGCAATAATATAAACGACATAATAAAACAAGAATAAGCCATACAGTCCACAAAGATAAACAAAATAACAAAATAATATAAAAAATACTATACGATTTAAGTAAATATGCAAATATATACAAATATATAGATTCATCAACTAACATTAAAAGATACATTAGATATTAATAAATAAATGGAAAGAGAAGACAAAGCTAACATACCGAAAGGGGGCGTCGTGGAAACGAAGAATTCCTCCTTTTTCTACCCCTCCTTAACTGTAGAAGTATCTCATTCTTCTTTTTCTCTCTTTCTTTCCTTTTCTCCTCTTCTTTCATTAATGTTGCTTCTTTTTGATTGAAAAGGTTTTCTCTCTTAACAACCTTTATGTGGTCCTCCTCTTTAGTATCCTCTTCCAGCATCCTACAGTATCCTTCCAGTACCCTCTCTTCTTCCTGTAAACTTTTCTTGAGAAGCACTGCCTTTATTAGCTCTGGTTCGAGACATTCAAGATTACCCGGATCTGGAAGGCAAGGGCCGGGGCGCTTAGGCAACGGGCGTGGAGGGGGGGAAGGCCGGCCGGCTGGGAAGCCAGACATGAGGGTTAGGGAGCCCATGTGAGAGGAGCCCATGTGACTTCCACCTATGGGTGTTGTATTGCCACAAAGAGCATGGTGGCGCAGTCGGACCGGTATAGGAGGGAAGACTACACCGGGAGGAGATGGCATGTCATTCATCAGGGGAAGAGGGCCAGGCGGTGAGTGACGTCCCACTGGGGCCTCTTGGGGGGGATGAAGGCAAGAGTCCTACAACGTAGCACACAAACCCAACACCAGATGAGTCACATAGCATTTTTCGTTTTTTTCTTTAAAAAAAAAATCTGACAAAATAAATCCACAATTCCAAACGAATTCTATTACTCAACTACATGGAGAAAATATTGGCTATACCCAGCAAACACAGTTGAACCTTGAAGTTAGGCTGTGGTGAGGTTGTGCCAAAGCACAAGGGAATATCATATCATTTAATATATTTAATAATATGATGCAGCCATTTTGCAGAGACTATACAGAGAGTAAACACATGGCCCATACTTAGTCTCTTCACCGTGTTCCAACTAATTGTGCATTATTGTATCACATTCACACACTCTATTCTCTCACCTTGATCCAAGGGTGTAGTAGACATTCCTCTGCTGTCATTCTCTCTCTGTTTGAGGAGATAATCACAGAATTACTAGTACCATACAGATGTGTACTGATATTAATCAACAAATGTATTGTAATCATATGTGACACGGTCTGGTCAATCGGTCCGCAAGTCAGCATCTGATTTGATGTTCGGACTTTTCTTTCGAAAAATGTTAACACATTTTTTATAATGACACACTCGCTTATCAACTAACACAGCTTGTTTTGTGAGCCTGCTGACAATGTAAAGTAGTGTTATAGTTAACTAGGTAGTAGTGGGAATTACTCACCGGATCCATTGCATTGCAGTATTTTGGCTTGACTAGCGAGTTCGTGTTGTGATTTTCAAAAACTTTGAAAAGTATTTCCGTGTTTCAAAATAAAAGTCGGAACATTTTGATTGGTTGCCGACTTGCGGCCCAAATGACCGGACCGTGTCACATATAAATTATATCAAAATATGAGTAATAGATTGTTTGATTACATTGGGTCTTTAACCAGCAGTTTTTCAATAAAGTCTTTGGCCATGACACTGGTCTGGCTGAAATAGTTCTCCTCAAACTCGTAGTTCATCCCCACAATCTTCAGTATTGTCTCATCATCATTATCTCCTTGAAAAGGGTATATGCCACTCAACCTGTAAAATAGGGTGGTGTTAGGGAGACATTAGGGAGCTAGATACTAGCTAACACTGTAATACTGCATCCACAGTGAAGTTCAACCTGTCAGCTTATCTTTGGATACTCACAATATGTAGGTTATGACGCCAATACTCCTGTATAGACAAGAGATACAAAGAGTAATGAAAGACTGTATTCAAAACAAGAAGAACTACATCTAGCCTACCACAACTATGACTACTGCATGGTTAATCCAGGAGTGTTAGGGCCTATGGTATCCCTCTTTGTCTTATGAACAACTTAAGATACAAATGAAAATTAATATAGTTTAATTTGTCAGTATAATGCACCTATTTACTCATAGTAACATGTAAAATGGTTTACCACATGTCGGTGGCCTCACTCAGGGGTTCATAGTTGATCACCTCAGGGGCTGGGAGGGAGTGAGGATGGGGGGAGGAGTGAAATAGCAGAAATGTCATTATTCATTGCACATTTATCTGTGCACTAGTTGTAAAAGTTCAAAATGATGATAATGGACCATTAAAAGTCTAACCCACATAATCATACCCATGGATAGGGCAGGATTAAGAACCAAGAGATGAAGAGAAATTAAAACAATCTACTCTGCAACATGAGTGTCGGTCATGCAGTTAAACAAGGCCAAAAGTCACCCTCACTGTGTACAGTTTGGTAAGCACATCATTTTGTAAAAAGCATTGGTTCTGTAAGGCACTGACAGTGTCTGTAGGCTACAGTAGAGCTGCCAGGGAGGGACCTGATACCATAGCTAGCAACCACATTTTCCTGGGAGAAATTAAAGTTTTGAAGAAGCCTCCATGATGCCAAATAACACACCCCAGCCTGTGGAGTCAGATGGCCATAATATGAACACAGAACAAGTGCTGTGAGCTGTGATTCGGTCATAGGTACGAGGCCGCAGGCAATCACAGCCGTGCTGATATTCAGTATAACAGCACGACCTTGAGTGTGATATTGCTTTTATACAACAGTTCTACAGCGCCATTTATTAGTTAACAGTAATAAGCGACAACAGATTATGATTTGTTTGTTTATTTAATCATAAAAATAAACAAAAAATAGTCCCGCAACTGAACTTCAAATGGACTGTTGCCTAGTAACCTGAACACAAACAATGTAGTCTAATTAACGGTCATTTAGTAGAACATCTGTGCGGCGGAGTGATACATAAAGTCCCAGTGCGGTTATACTGTATATCATGGAATGCCTCTTGTCCAATCAAATCCAATCAAATGACTTGGTCGGAACTAACTGTTGTATAATATAATATAACCTAGATTTGCATCAAATGCCTTTCTAAAAGACCAGACTGTCAGGTGTCCTGGACCTTCCCCTGTGGCTGAGCCCTGTATGTGTACCATTTAGAGAAACACGCATGGAGAAATTACTTGTTTTCAACTCTGATATTAGAAACTAATATTTCTGGACAAATGTTATTGTTGTCATATAAACTGTGTAGAAATGGTAGGTGCTAAAAAAAATGTGTATGTTCCAACATTTGTAATGTTTTGCATGAATGTGCAAAAGGGATAAGAACTGACAAAATTATATATTTGTATAACAGTGAGAAAGGAAATGAAAGAGTGTTAAGAGAGAAACATGTGGTTCACCCCCTTCGACCATACAGGTCGGTAGCAGGTAGAAGCGTGAATGACTTTTGTTCTTCTGTCTGCAACTGCCACAGATACAGCAGCTCATTGTATTTGAGTAACACTGTAAGATGCACACACATGTCTATTGCACAATATTGCACACAAGACAGACAAATAGATAGAGAGATATGGGTTCATTCTACTGCAGAATTGTTACAGTGTTTCTGTGACTCAGTTGTAACATGTTCCCCCCTGCATTTCCTGCTGGGCCTATGTAAACTTCTCACCTAGCCAGAAGCCTTCTCTCACTACCCCCTGCTCCCACACCGCACGCTCTGACGTCACATCCTGTCCATAACCACCACCACTACCCGTTTGTTGTCTCCATGACAACCTGCGCAGGTTTCGCAAGGTTCAAGCTAAATAAAGACTGACAGATAGACATAAAGAGAGATTGCTTAAACAAGTCCACATATTGTTCTTCAACATGCTTTCTGTAGCCCCAAATCGTCTCATCTGGTTAACATGGTGGAATGTTGATTTTAGGCCAACATTCCTAGAGCCCTTTTGTTACTGCAACTGCCGTGGAACTTTCCGGACTCTTATATAAAAACAACAGGAAACCTGCAGAACACATTCTGATTACTCAACAATGCACTCTCTTGGCTACCAGTTCTACCCGACTGAAGCCACTCTCAACCACTTCAACACCCAACTATACCACTCTCAACCTCTCAACCATCTATCTATCTATCTATCTATCTATCTATCTATCTATCTATCTATCTATCTATCTATAGTAGATATGCTTTGCTATTGACAATACATTGCCAAAATGTCTTTGCCAACCGCATATTGGGGTAGTGGTGGTCTAGTGGATAGTGAGTTGGACTTGTGATCGGAAGGTTGTGAGTTCAAATCCCGCCTGAAGCCACACCACTACTAGTGTGCCCTTGAGTAAGGCACTTTGCCCTCAGTTACTCCAGGGGGAATGTCCCTGTAATTCGTACCGTAATTGTAAATCGCTTTGGATTAAAAGCGTCTGCTAAATGTCAAAATTAATTAAAATTAATATTGTAACTGTCATCCTATAAGGCCCGACAGACAGACAGAAAGAAAGACACAAAAGCCAGTAGACACATCAAACATACACGCTCGCATGCTCCTCAATCACACATACCGTACACAATTAAATGTTCTAAGACCACTGAAAACACCCACATCAGACATAGACTTCTAATTGTTCATGTGACCATTGTGAGAATGTGGGTTGTTCCACTTACCAATGTACTGCGGGGTACCCCAGAGACTTCTGTACTCCTCCCCCGGTGTGAAGCGGTGGGCCAGCCCAAAATCAATGATTTTGATGTGGGGGTGTGGCACTGTCTTATCAACCAGCATGATATTCTCTGGCTGAACAGAGAGGAGAAACACTTGTTACTTACGTGAAGCGTTCAACAATGTAAAATATCAAGGTGTCAGAAGAGTGTCCGAAGTTTAATAAACATGTAGTGGAGGTGGTTCAGTGAACCACAGTACAGTACCACAGCACAGTAGGATGATAATAACGGACCTTGCCTGAGATCCGAAGACTTGCATTAGCTCCCAGAACTAATGCCTGGGCTTTAGCTCCACGGGCTAACACAGTCTAATGGAAGACCACGGTTTGAACCTAGTAGGTCACACCAGCTACAAGACCATGATTTGAACCTAGTAGGTCACACCAGATAGGGGGAACCACCTTCCCATTTGTCTATAATACCTCTAATTTCTACACCCATTAAATCTCCCCTTTTTCTGTGATTGCGTCCCAATTGTCTGTCTTCGCTCCCTTCTCAAAAGGATTGGATCATAATATAACTGCCAAGAGGGGTGGGAGGGTACGAGCAGATGGGGTGATTATTATTATTATTATTATTATTAGTGTTCCTACTACGTAGTAGTAGGAACAGTATTGTTATTGGTCTTTATTTGTTTTTTACTCTGTGTGTTTACTTTATACTTTATACTACTTACCTTTGCTTTTGATATGTTGAAAACATTTACTTTCTCGAATGCTCCTTGTTGTGATCCTTTTCTCTTGCTGATTTATTTCCTGCCCATGTTCATCACTACATTTTCTTTACTAAAAGCACATTTCCCCCATTCTAGTGACTCTTTATTTGATCGTGATTTGGATGTGAGGACAGAGGGTGTGAGGACAGATGTGAGGACAGAGGGTGTGAGGACAGAGGGTGTGAGGACAGAGGGTGTGAGGACAGAGGGTGTGAGGACAGATGTGAGGACAGAGGGTGTGAGGACAGAGGGTGTGAGGACAGAGGGTGTGAGGACAGAGGGTGTGAGGACAGAGGGTGTGAGGACAGATGTGAGGACAGAGGAAGTGAGGACCATGCGCCCCCTGTGTGTCCCCCTCTCACCTTGAGGTCAAAGTGGGCGATGCGTTTGCTGTGCATGAAGCCCACTCCCTTCAGGATCTGCTTGAGGAACTCGATGGCCTCTTCCTCTGACAGGTTCCCTTTCGCCACTATGAAGTCTAACAGCTCCCCTCCGCTGATACTGTGGCATGGAGAGGAGGGAGGGGGCGTAGTGAGGGAAGGAGAGGGGAAGGTGAGGGTGACAAAGAGAGAGAGAGAAAGAGAGAGAGAGAGAGAGGGAGAGAGAGAGAGAGAGAAAATATGGGAAGTTGATTGTATTAGTGCTGCTTACTGATTACAAGGAAAGTCAATAGTTCTGTCTGTCTATACAGGCCGCTCCATTAACAGCTCAGACAAGTACTGAACCAGCACAAAGGCACAAACTCACTCCCTCACTCCCTCAATCTCACACACACACACACACACACACACACGCACAGAAACAACCTCAGTCGGCACACTTATTCTGATTACATTAGATTGCATTTGTGACTCTATGTGTGTGTGTGTATGTGTGTGTGTGTGTGTGTGTGTGTGTGTGTGTGTGTGTGTGTATGTCTCACACATGTGTGGATCTCTGCATTGCTGCTATATGTATAGGAAGTGGGCGGGGCCATAGGGAGCCAGTGTCTGGCTGTTAAGATTAGAGGTAGTAATGATAGTTGATTCTCGTTCGTCTTCCTATTAAACAGGATAGGTGAGGTGATCCACACAATGTTTTCTATCATACCCACTGTGTCCTGAGGGGGCAGCAGACACACAGACACACACACAGACAGGCACACACATGTGACACGGCATGATTGCATCTGCACATTATGAGCAATCATGTCTGACACCCATGCGATATACAACAGACCACCACAAAACCAAACACACACACACACACACACACACACGTCACAACAGAGACAGACCCTGTCACTGTACCAAACACGTCATCCAGCTTTGTTCTGATCCAGAGTCTCACTTTCGCCCCATATCAGTTTTCCTTCTAGACCAACATCACTTGGAAGTAACACCAGTCTAGTTTTATCTCTTTCTTTCCTACAAAGTCTCTCTAACTCCCTATGGTCTTTGCCCTTTTAATTTTTCATTGCCTACATTTTCCTATTTTTTTCTTTTCTAATCTTTTCTTTTCTAATCTAATCTAAGGGAGTAACCTTAACCAGTTGTTCAAAACTTAATCTGGATCAGATTGATCCCGATTCTTTTCTCTGATCGAGGATCAAATCGAGCTGGCTGATCCTGATCAGAAAAAAAAGAAAGAAAAAAGATCTGATCCTGGATCAATCCTGGATCAAAGAATCGGAATCCAGATCAAAAGTTTTAAACAATTGGGCCAGATAGACAGATCCCATAATCGGACAGGCAGAGAGAAAGACAGACAGGCTCCTAGACAGGCTTCTAGACAGGCTCCTAACACGCAGTGGATACAGAAGTTGGGCTTTGTTGCCATAACGTTGACATGTTGCAGCACTTCGTGCCTCCTTCTCCATCCCTTCATCACATCCCACTTCATTCACAGCTCCACAATAAGCTGTGAATGAACACCTCCTCTCAAACACCTCACTCTTTCCACCCAACACCCTCTCCTCCCCATCCTCCATCTCCTTTTCTCCATCCCTCCATCCTATACTCACAGCTCCACGATGAGCACCACCTCGGCGCGGCTCTCGAACACGTCCCTTAGCGCCATGACGTTGGCGTGCTGCAGCGCCTGCAGGATCTCCACCTCTCTCTCCACGTCCCTCCTCTCCATACCCAGCTGGCTGCTGGCGCTCCTCCGCAGCTTCAGGAATTTCCCGGCCCAGCGGACTCCCGAGGAGCGCTCCCGCACCGCCCGCACCTGCGCAAAGTTACCACTATGGGGAGGGAGAGGTGTGGGAAACATGGGTTTCTTTGGTTTCTTTTCTGGAATACTTTGGTTTGATTGAGCCTGCCTGGAGTGGTAGATGGGCGGGCTTGCACTTTTCAGACTATTCCCGTTAGTTCCATTGTACCAAGCTCAAATCAAGTTCAGATAAGGAGAGAAAACTATATAGGACAGGCACCCAGGTTTCATGTTGGTACTGCTCTGGGTCAAATATGTACGTACAGTGCCCTGCATAAGTAGTGGGACAGTGAAGCATTTTTTCTTCTTTTGCCTTTGAAGGTTTGGCTTTGAAATCAAACAATTACATTTGTAGAGATTATCAGCTTTTATTTTATGGTATTTTGTACATATTGGATACATATATATATACACATGCATATCTTCTTTTGCCTCTACACTCCAAAAATGTGGTTTTGAAATCAATGATGGTATTTTGTACATATTGGGTGCACCATTCAGAAATTACAACACTTTTCTCCATAGTCCCCCTTTTTCAGGGTACCCTAAAGTGATGGGACAATTGGCTTGACAGGTGTTTCTGGTGTGTTACGTCACATAATTTTGCAGTTATAAGAGAGCTCTCAATGTCAATTGATTCTAAGCTTTGCATTTGCCTTTGGAGTCTGCTATTGGTGTCTGTCAACATGAGGACCAAAGAGACAGCAATAAAAATGAAGGAAGCTGTTACAGCCACAGTGTGGTTGTGTGTGTGTGTGTGTGTTTACTGCCGTAATGTGGTTGTGTGTGTGTGTGTGTGTTTCTGTTATTCCCTGTGTCTCTCCCCAGGTTATTGTCCTTCCCCCTTCCTATCGCCATGGTGATGGCATAAGGGAGCACACCTGTATTCACTTGCTCATCAAGGATGGAGGATAAAGGACAGGTGGAACTAACAGATGGTGCCAGTGGGCAACTGTGTGTTGGTTGCTAGACAGATACTACTGTAGTATGTTCCTGTGTGTTGGTTGCTAGACAGCTAAAGCTACTACTGTAGTGAATTTCTGTGTGTTGCTACAATTTGTAGCGTGTACTGGCGTCAGTAACCGTGACTCATTTTTTAGACGGAGTGTGTCTGTTAGTATTGTGTTTGGCCACTTTAATTGGCTTCTACCTTGTTAAACAATCTATCATTTTCTCCCTGTTTTTGAAAGTAGTTTTCAGTTAAGTGTTTTTCTGAAAACTGTTTATTTTTAAGTTATACAATAGATTCTTGGTTTATTTATATTCTCCTGTCCGCCTCTTTGTCCTCCGGTTCATTTCATTATTACTTGCCGCGTCCCCTGGATATTATTTGGGGACATAACAGAAGCGTTTATGAGGCTGAAATATCAGAAAAGAATCTAGAAGAAACATAACCAAAACCTCAAATGCAAATGCAACTGGTAGGCCAAGGAAGGCTTCTACAGTGGATGACCGAATAATGTGCACCACAAGAAAAACCTGAACTTCACTAGCAGAACTAGAGGCGACATTGCAAGACACAAACCACAAAAACAGGATTATGGTTTGCTAAAAAATACCTAAAGAGCCTGCAGACATCTGGAAAAAGATGAGAGAAAGATTAACATGTACCAGAATGATGGAGTAAAGTGTGGAGACAAAAGGGAACTGCCCAACATCCACAGCATAACACCTCATCTGTGAAATATGGTGGAGGGGGTGTTATGGCTTAGCCATAGATGGCCTCCAATAGACCTGAATAATTGTCTTCATTGATGACGTAACCGCTAAGCTAACCCCAGTGTACAGAAACATTTCTTCAGCCCAAGAACGAGCCAATGCCTCCAAACTCATTAGATGGACATTCATCATACAGCAGGACAATGACCCAAAACATACAGCCATAGCAACTAGGGAGCTTTTCAGGGACTGGCCAAGTCAATCTCGATTTAAATCCTTTTGCATTGAAGCATTTGCTAAAGAGGAGACTTAAGGCAAAACCTCCTCAAAAGAAACAACTGAAGAGGGCTGACGTACAGGCCTGGCAGACCTTCACCAGAGAGGATACCCAACTGTTGGTGTGGTTAATGGGTTGTATACTTTGTATACAAAGGATTAAATAGGGTACTATATGTCTAAAACGTGTTGTAATGGCTGCATGGTGATAGCAACATCCACAGAACACTTCAATAAAAGCTGAGAATCTCTACTTTAACGTCACTCAACTTTTCAAGTATAGATCCAAACGAAGAGCAGCACTATTTTGGGTGAGGACTGAGGGTTAGTCTAGAGCCAGAGTGGTGAATGTCATAGCTCTCTCCTCTCTCTCTCTCTCTCTCTCTCAATGTAACCCCACCTCTACAACTTCTACCTATCTAAATAAAGAAACATAAAGAGTGAAGGAGGGTAGATGTCCACTCTCCTTTAAAAAAAGAAAAAAGAGGAGTCTGAGGATCATCATTGTAGCTGCATCTCTACTCATACCTCCTAGTAAAGATGTGACATGTGTGTGGCCTAGCAGTGTAACAACTGTCTAAACATACACACTTGTCTCTGGAGTTTACTTCTTTGTTTTTTTAATAAGGGGGCGTTTAATTATTATTATTTTTTAAAATCCCAATAACACTTCAACACTTTTTGTGCAGCAGTGTGTTCAACATTTCATATGATGTTCAATTTAGATCAATAACAAAACCAACTAATTTACATACATTTGTAATGTTATTTGCAGTAGAGAAACAGTACCGGGGGTAGTGGGGATGAAGAGGTCTTTAGGAGAGACAGTAGTACTCTGTACGATTATACTCTCTCACCTGCCCAGCACTTCTCCGATCTCATAGTAGTCCTCCACATTCTGTAGTTTAAAAACAGCCATTCTGATGCTCTTCTTTCTCTCTCCCTCGTTGTCCTCCACGTCTACTGCATTCTATATAAGTTATAGGGATGACAGAACATACAGTATGTGTAAGGTTAACAGATGTAAATCATATGAAGGATAGGACATGCTTATTTGCACGAATCAGACCATGGAATCCAGGATGATACACAGACCAATGTGAACGCAAGAGAGCCATAACATTCCACTGAGGCATATACAGTACACTAAGGGAGAAGGCAGTGAGACTGAAATGTGTTATGCTACTGATGTGTGAAGGATCCTGGCATACAGTCATAGAAAATACTCTCCAATGGGGTTCTTACAGACACAAACTGTCATTTGGGATGCCTTTCTTGGATATATTAATGTATATATACCCATGTTGATTCTTGAAAGATATTTGTTCCGTCTATGAATTTGAGAGTGGCACATTTCTCCAAACCCATCCCTCAGCTTTTTGTGGCTGGGCTGGCGTTTAGAAATGATGGATTGTCCCTTTAATGGATACCATTGAAGAGAAGCATTTGAAAGGCAAGGTGAACATAAAACATGTAGTAACAGCTTAACATGAAAACTGAAAAATGCATTCACACACAACTACTGGTACTACTACAAACACACATTCAATTTCACATCCTGTACTGTAAATAGACCCATTGATTTGTATCACTTTCTTGAGTTAAATCAAGCTTTCTACTTCCTTTTAAATATGCATTGATCAAAGGCCATAATGTGTGTGTGTGTGTGTGTGTGTGTGTGTGTGTGTGTGTGTGTGTGTGTGTGTGTGTGTGTATGTTAACTTGAACAAAAGCCAGTGTCCTGATCTGAACTTAGACACGGCAACAATGGCCTTTGATATTTATATAGCACAGATCATTTGTTTTTCTGTGTGTGTGGGTATGTGAGTGAGTGTGTGTGTGTGTGTGTGTGTGTGTGTGTGTGTGTGTGTGTGTGTGTGTGTGTGTGTGTGGTCATAATGTATAAATAACACAACTATAACCTGTCACAGCCTTAATGAAGTCACTGGAGACACTCTATGAAACTTGCAGAAAATGTGTGTGTGACATCAATTACAGTAAGCTGGTACTGATGTATGTATTCCTGGCAACCAAGATCACAAACATATAAGTTGTCTATTGTTAGCCAATCACGCGATTACAAGGCACGGATGCATGCGACAATGTCACGTGAAGTCTTATTTTTAAAATGAACATCTAGTTGGGGGCCTTAGGGCTATATGAGGCCTAATTAGCATATTTCCAAGATGGCGGCTCCCCGAAAATGAAAAAAAAGAAATTGAAAATAAAAATAAAAAATCCAATATTGACCCATTTTGAATGTTGGGGAGCATGTGGGAGGGCCAGACCTCGTGAACTTAAAGACGGTTACAATTTGAAGTTATTTATTCTGAGTGGGGCAGTCCCACTCATATTTTTCCTTTTTATTGACAGTTACAGTGAAGATTTAGACAGGAAGGATGGGTGAGAGAGAGAGGAGGGATGACATGCAGGATATGTCCCCGGCCGGAGTCTAACAATATGACGTTGGCTCCTCCTTAGTAGTGAGTCCTAAAAAGCTTCGATCATGTCAACCCAAAGCCTGTGGCATTCATTGTGTCATAGCCTATGTGAGGGGGAGTATGGATGACCTTCCAAGTATGGATGACCTTCACAAGGCAGTAACAGATAATGTTGATTCCAATCTGAAAAGCTGGGCAGAATCCTGTAAACATTTTTTGCTTCTTGGTAGATTAGTTACACAACCTTCCGATGTGCATGCAGCAGGTGTGTACTACATGCCAAATGTTATCTCATGTTGCGATATGCAGCAAAACGGCAAGCATCTCATGACACTGCCAGACCAGGGTATCAGAAGGGGAAGCATCTACCAGTGAGTGGGGGACAACCTTTGACCATCTAACTATTGCACAAATTGTTGCTCTGGTTGAGGATTCAGATCCTCCTTCACAATCTCCTATTACGGCAACTCTACAGGAACCTTATGAAAGAACGCAGGTGTTTGTGTCTGATTATGAACCCCACACAACAACATTCAACAACATCTCCTCAGCTATCTGCCTGAATAGAGTGAACACCAGAAGGGGAGGGAAACCTACATCGCAAACAAGGAACAAGTGGCTAAGAGGAACAATTAGCTCAGGATGATTGTAGTTATCAGCGGCAGGAGAGAGGGGAGGGAGGCTATGACCAGGGAGGAGGGCAGGGGGTCAAGTTGGCAGGTGGATGGCTTGGATTTCCGGATGAGTTTAGATAAATCGGCAGCAGAGGGGAGATGGAAGCAGGAGAGAGGTACAGAGAGGGGGGATGGGGAGATAGGGGAGATGGACAACTGGACATAAGAGGGGTCAGTTGCTGGTGGATGTTGGCTATTTTTGAGTTGAAAAATGACATCAGAGAGTTACAGTGGTCAGTGGAGTAGAAGTGTGGGGGAAGGGAGTCGGGGGGGGCGGAGTGAGTTGTTGACCACTGAGAACAGGGCCCTGGTGTTCCCAGCACCAGCAGTGATTTTGTCTGTAAGATATTGGGATTTGGCTGAGGAGAGGGCGTCTTTGTAAAGGAGGATGTGGGCATGGTGCATCTGTTTGTGAACAGTGAGACCGGTTTTTCTTGAAAGCCGCTCCAGCTGACGTCCTTTGGCTTTCAGCAGACGTAGGTGAGGGGAAAACCAGGGGGCAGAATGGGGGAATGAGACAGTCCGGGTTTTGAGGGGGGCGAGTGAGTCCAGCAGAGTTTGGAGTCCATCATTGTAATGAGAGACGAGCTGATCAGGGGTGCATGGGGGGGTGATGATGGGGAAAGTGTTGATGCCTGTTATGAGATCTGCTAAATTATTATGTCTGATGTTGCGGAAGGACATAGTACGTGACTGTTTGGTTTTGGATAGAGACAAACTTAAGTTAAATGAAACAAGCATGTGGTCAGAGATGGGGAGGTCAACAGCAGAACAGTTGAGGGGAGTGACACCTGAGCAACAGACCAAGTCCAAAATATGACCTTTAGAATGGGTAGGGAAATCAATATATTGTTGGAGACCAAAACTGTCCAGGCAAGAGATGAAGTCCTTAGTGAGAGCATGATTACTATTATCCATGTGAATATTTAAATCACCTAACAGAATTATGTTGGATGAGAGTGAACAGATGTGGGTGAGAAATGTGTTGAATTCATCAAAGAAATCCTTGTTTGGTTTGGGTGGGCGGTAGATATTAACTAAAACAGTTGGGGTAGGTCCATTTAGTTGTAGAGCCACAGACTCAAAAGAATGAGACACTGGCAGAGTGACAGGAGAGACCTTCCAGGACTCGCGGTGGATTATCGCGAGACCCCCCCCTCTGCCGGTGAGACGAGACCCCCCCCCTCTGCCGGTGAGACGAGACGCCCACAGCAGGTTAGACACGCCTACATTAGGTTAGACACGCCCACATCAGGTTAGACACGCCCACCGCAGGTTAGACACGCCCATATCATGTTAGACACGCCCACAGTAGGTTAGACACGCCCACAGCAACTAACACCAGGACGAGGGTCAGGGGATGCACAATATCAGGCTGGATGCATAAGTGTCTAATCAGGGTCACCAGGTGGAGTATTGTAAGACCTTAACTGGGTTCAAGTTTGTGGAACACTTGTTGATTTATAAATATGTCTGAAGCCTCGGGTTGCACTTACAACTACCATTACGAGGCGGACACACTCACACACACACACACACACACACACACACACACACACACACACACACACACACACACTCAGACACACACACACACACACACACACTCAGACACACACACACACACACACACACACACACACACACACACTCAGACACACACACTAACACACACACACACACATACACACACACACTCTCAGACACACACACACACACACACACACACACACACACACACACACACACACAAACACACACTTTTGGCTCTTAGATATCTCACATACCGAAAGGGGGCGTTGTGGAAACGAAGAATTCCTCCTTTTTCTACTCATCCTTAACTGTATCCCCGCGGACAGTCTGTCTATCATGTACCGTTATACATATTTAAGTAAATATGCAAATATATACAAATATATAGATTCATCAACTAACATTAAAAGATACATTAGATATTAATAATATTAACATGAATAACATTATTAGATATAAGATATTATTATTATTATTAAATGGAAAGAGAAGACAAAACTAACATACCGAAAGGGGGCTTCGTGGAAACGAAGAATTCCTGCTTTTTCTACTCATCCTTATGAAAGTAGCAGACTGTAGCAGAAATGGTATATAATATATATATATATATATATATTCTCAGCGGACAATCTCTCTTCATGTACCGTTATAAAAGTCTGTATGTACCGTTGTCACACAAAAGTTTGACCAAACCATTCTATTATAGGTTTATCATGACGCCATAGTGCCGTTGTCACACCAACCCATTCTATTGGGTTTTTATGACGTCATGGTGTATTTTTTACGTCTGCGGTCAAACTTCGGAGGGCGCGCTCAAACAGATATGTTTGCATGATAATAATAATAATAATGATGATGATTATTATTATTATCATTATTATAATCATAATCATAATCATAACCCTTTTTTGTATAGCACTTTTCCTGCAAACGTTGCAGCTCAAAGTGCTTTAACATATAAATACAAATGATGCAATTCAACCCCCTCTCTGCAAGCCAAGCACACATATCTGTATACGCCTGTCTTCCTCATAAATAAATATTGCCTATGTTTTCTTTCCTGTCCTGATTATGATAGTATATATTCTGTGCATAGGCTATTATGTCCCTGTTAAACCTATATACGGTTAGACTTTCAAACTTTAAAATGTTGCAATATGGTGATCAGACGTTGGTCAGCCTCAAATTCGTTCTATATTTATGTGTGCTGATTTGTCAACTTATCAAGTTATGCTGCTATAAGCCTATATTTTGTTTTGGTCTGAGTTAGTTAGCCTTTGGTTGACATGTGATTTATATATTGTATAACGAATACAACTCGCCCCGGCTCCCACCAATCAATGTCATACAGGGACTGTTTTCCTGACAATTCACTCGCCTCTTCCTCGTCTGTATTCGGTTAGATATGATATGATAGTAATAGTATTATTGTAGTATGCTTAGTACTGTATCAACAACTCATAAACGTCAACTGCGCAATATCGATGTTGATTATGGTGTTGAAATTGCACCTACTTTCCTTGCACCTACTCTGCCTATGATGTATTACGGATGTATTACGGTATTATTAATAAATAATAATAATATATTTATTTAAAAGACTGGGCTAACCCTGTTGTGTCCACACATAGGGTTCATTGGGGACACTCTGGGTTGATACGGTGATTCATGTATGATCGATTACTGTGATTGTGATGTGTAGCCTAATTGATGTGTCTATATCTGTGATTTATTTTAATTTTAATTTTATTTTTTATTTAACCTTTATTTAACCAGATAAGTCAATTGAGAACCAATTCTCATTTACAAAGACGATCTGGCCAATTGGCAGAACAGAGGCAAGTCTACACAAAACACAACACAATATATACAATATAAAACACAACCCAATATATACGATATAAAACATGAATGCCATAATACACAAGTATCAAAAACATCTATACATCACAACACAGTATGTAAAAGACAGCAGGGACCAGGGGGAAGTTAACTTAAGGCATGGCTTTGCAATAACTATAACTGCATACACTAATTTCTGTCAGATGTGACGTGTGTGTTGTATGTACACCTCTATCTTTGCTACCCGCCTGCATATGTCTGTGTGTGCTTCAATGTCTGGATGCTGCTGTGCCTGTATGTTGCTGTGACTATTTGCTCTTCCTTTGTCCACTTTGTACTGTTCTTATCTCATGAACTGTATTGATGTTGCTGCCATTTGTGCTTGAATGTCTTGTCTCCCCGGCATGTTTGTGCTTGCTCCAATTATGCTTGATATGTTTGTATGTCCTGCTCCATTTGTTTGTGTTTGCTGCAATTGTAATTTTTTAAACCAATGTATTTTATTTTAGGGAGCCTATTGTCAACTGGCCCGGGGACTACAGCTGGAAATTAGCCATGTAGGCTAAAGCTGCTCCATTTACTGTTGTAACAGTTAATTAATGGGGACTGTCCACGACATCATAAACTAATAAACTAAACTAAACAACATGTAAAATTGCAGGAAACTAGCACAAATAATTGGGTGGGAGAGAGGGGCCGCCGCTGCCAAAACGTGGACAGTTTTGGGTCGCTCCACCATCAAAAAATCTCACTCCAAACTTTTGGTGAAACTTGGCAGCCCTGAATTAGTCATATTATTTCTGGCTCTGATATCTATCGGCGCTTTGGACGGACCCCCGTCCCGCCCACCTTTGCACGTCCCTGACGTAGGCACGCAATGCACGCAACGATCCGCGATCCTGATTGGTTGTTTTCCTTCGTGACCTGGCAACCAGGTGGAAGCTTACCGACGCTTTAACCCTCCACCAACAACAGCTAGCCTACCAGACAGCTAGCCTACCAGACAGCTAGCCTACCAGACAGCTAGCATAACCAGACAGCTAGCCTAACAGACTACACACACCAGGCAGATAGCACAACACACTACACCAGGCTTTAGAAGGACATTGACATTGATCAAAGATGTCGTCCAGGACGCTGCCGCTGCTGTTCATCAACCTGGGGGGAGAGATGCTCTACATCCTGGACCAGCGCCTCAGAGCCCAGAACATCCCTGCTGACAAGGCCAGGAAAGGTACAGCTAGGCTAGCTATGTTAGCTTAGCTTAGCCTGGAACCAGACAGGAATCTAACATGCTAGCTAGTCAACTTGACACACACACACACACACACACACACACACAGTCAACTTGACTAGCTAGCTCACTATGCAGTGATCAGTGTTGGTCATTCATTTTAAGAGGGGTTAATTAGCTAATCATGTTCCTGTAAGCAATCAGCCATCTCGTAAACACTCAAACTCAAACTGACATCTAGCTGCCTGTTAACAAATGAATCACAAGTGAACACAGACAGACAGACAGACAGACAGCCTAGGGCCCCTGACATGGACAACGTGGGGCCTTCATGTCAACAACAACATGCTTAGCTAGAAGACAGACATTTGAGCATAATGTATTTGCCTCCCTGTTGTTTAACTTGTTAATAACTCTCCATTGTAGCTGATTGGATAGAGGAGGACAGAAGGAGAGGTATTTGGAAGTTTCTCATCATGCAATGCATCTCTTATCTGCTCTGCTTTTTGGCATTAACAAGTTAGAAAGACAAAACCAACATGTTCATATAATACACAAGCTGTAAAGATCACACGACTAGAGCCTAGATGAGATCCCAGCTCAACAAATTCATTCACTCTGCTCCTCCTACTCCAACATGTCTACATAATAATTATAGCCCACCCTGGCCTAGAACAAGGCTATTCTAAATCACTGATCTTTACTAGGACAAGAAAGACTTCACTCCCCAAAGCCACAAACAATAGCAAGCTGATATCTAGATTTAGACATTGCGGTTGCTTTGCAAGGGCATTGGGAATAGGGGGAAGTTGTACCTCGCCTATAGAATGTTCATCTAGCCCCCCCGACGTTACAGTTGTATGCAATATTTGGAGGCACACTGACTGACACTGTCTGGCTCTGCGAGATTAATAGAATGTCCAGGTGCAACTCAAACATTTTGAATATCATGCAAAAGTTCATTCATTAATTCAGTAATTCAACTTAAAGGGTTAAACTTAAATATTATATAGACTCATTGCATTGTACATATGCATGATTATACTTTTCAGAGGGCTGACATTTCTGTATTTAAAATCCTTTTCTTATTGATTTCATGTAATATTAAACATTTCTGAGATATTTAATTTGGGTTTTTCACAAGCTGTAAGCCATAATCATCAAATTTATAACAAATAAAGGCTTGAAATATCTTGCTTTGCATGTAATGAGTCTATATAATATCTACGTTTAACCCTAAGTTGAATTACTGAAATAAATGAACTTTTGCGAGTTGCACCTGTACATCGGCTTGCTTAAGGATGAACATTATTTCAAGCCTCTGCTTGTGAACTCATCCCTTTGTACTGTGTACCTTCACGTTGGCAGTTATGAATGACATCATCACCACCATGTTCAATAAGAAGTTCCTGGAGGAGCTGTTCAAGCCCCAGGAGCTGTACTCTAAGAAGGCTCTCAGGACCGTGTTTGACCGACTGGCCCACGCCTCGATTATGAGGCTCAACCAGGCCAGCATGGACAAGGTACAGGCACAGAACACACACACACACACACACACACACACACACACACACACACACACACAAAAGTGTCATAAGTGTCTAGGCTTTAAGTGTTGAGAGGTCATTTGTTTGTTCTAGTCTGGCCCTGTTATACTTTAGAGATGCATCCTCCTTCCTTCCTTGTAGTAACCACTTATGTACAGTTAGGTCCGGAAATATTTCAACAGTGACACAATTTCCATGATTTTGTCTCTGTCTGTACGCCAACCACAAAGGCTTTGAAATGAAACAATCCAGATCCAATTGAAGTGTAGACTTTCAGCTGTAGGCCTAATTGATGGGGTTGAACAAAAATGTTGTATGAAACATTTAGGTATTGCAACCGTTTTTATACCACTTGTATAAGGCTCAATGTAATTGGGCTCAAATGTAATTGGACAAATTAACATAATCATACATAAAATGCTAATGTTTAAATACTTTGTCAAGAATCCTTTGTAGGCAATGACTGCCTCAAGTCTGAAGTTTGGACATCACCAAATGCTGGGTTTCCTCCTTTGTGATGCTTTGAAGAAGAGTGAAGCTAGACAGGACAGTAAGGAGGAGAGGGCATGTCAGCAGGGCATGGACCTTTTACCTGCTTACTTGATAAAGAAATAACTAAGGAAGAGCCCATATCAGTCCACGAAACAGCGTTTGAGTCAATCGTCTAATTACTTTTGGTCCCTTGAAAAAGGCGGGGCTACATATTAAAGAGCTGTAATTCCTAAACCCATCATCCAAATTTGGATGTGAATACCCTCAAATTAAAGCTGGGAGTCTGCACTTTAAGCCATATCGAGGAACGAAGGATACATATTCAGTGTTTAAACAATGCCTCCTCTGAGAAACCACCTGAAACTAACTAGGCTCTATCTATCTAGATCTATCTTCAGCATATCTTTATTTTAAAATAAAACCATGTTTATATGGACTCAATAGCATAATTAGGGCCATCATGACATTACCTTCGTTATCATCACATTCTTGGTACAGCATCCTGTGTTCCCTAATGGCAGTTCATATCATCTCTGACTTATACATTTGGGTTAGATTCTATGAATAGGGCAATATGCTTTCGGAAAACAACAATATTTGTTGTCTTAATAATTTTGTTGGATAGAAATCACAGTTGTATGTAGCCTAAGCACAAATGATAAACAAACCGGGTTGGTTCATCCACATAATTATATAAAGGTCCGTATGTAGGTCTAGAATCAGAATCACTTTTTATTAGCCTACATATTACTCTACAAATACACATGAGTCAAATTATTATAATAAGGGTGGCGGTAGGTCTTAACCTGGCGGTGCGTCTTAATTAAGACTTAAGACGGCAAGTTAAGAAGTGCATAATAGGGCCCTAAGAGTCACACTACCATTAACAAATACTTTTATTTAATACTATTATTTTGCATGATGACGATAGGTTGTTTTCATGTGTCCTTGTTGTTTATGCACACAGCTTTATGACCTGATGACCATGGCCTTCAAGTACCAGGTGCTTCTCTGTCCGCGTCCCAAAGACATCCTCCTCGTGTCGTTCAACCACATGGACGCCATCAAGGACTTTGTGAAGGACACCCCCAGCATCCTCAGCCAGGTTGACGAGACATACAGGCAGCTCATAGAGGTACTTAAAGTTTTTTTTATTTTTTATTTTATTGGATTGGAGAGAGTGAAGATAGACAGGAAAGTAAAGAGGAGAGGGCATGTCAGCAGGGCACGGACCGGATTCGAACCCATGCCGACATGGGTATATTATGTGTGCACTGTAGACCGCCGTGCTAGACCACTGGACCACCTCAGGCCACATCATAGAGGTCATACTTAGAGATCATATGGGTACTTAGAGATCATAGAGGTACTTAGAGAGGAGGCTTGCTTCCATTTGTGGGAGGGAAGTGGTTTCCATTAAAGTAAATCACAAAAGAAGAAAAATAAATCACATTGAAACATACAGTAGCTGCCCTGCAGACACCATTCACTATAGCTTTGGTGTACAGCAACACTCTGGGACATATAGAACGTTCAGGGTTTCTTATGATTCACAAAAACGCTACTATTCATATTCACCTCTAATGAATTGTCTTTTTTTTGTTCGTAGATATATTCCCTGTTGTCTAGTGGTGAATTTCAGCTCATAAGGCAAACACTCCTCATCTTCTTTCAAGACATGCACATAAGGGTGAGTCCATTATCTCATACAGAGATACTGCTTTAAGAAAAGGACAGTTACTGAGTTGATTTTTTTATGTTTGACTCCAACTCCTGTTTTAAGGAGAGAGATCATGAGTTAATTTCAGTGTTGTTTTTGGAAGAATCAGCTTTCAATGGGTTTTAAATTGCTGTGCAGCAATTTGTGAGCTTAGAATGATAAGGTTCTATCTCCGTTTAGAATGATAAGGTTCTATCTCCGTTTAGGGCAGTTCAGAGATATTGAGCGTCAAAGTTTTTACATTCCATTATGTTTTGTGAGATGGAACCTTTGTATTTTATGAATTACTAACTCAAAAATGTCTACATTTTAAAATTAACACCACACAGGCATTAATAAACACCTAATGGATCAGATTATGTAAAAAAACTAAATTCTGACAAAAATGGAGATAGAACCTTATAATTCTAACGTCACGAATTGTCAATGCTTGACTGAGCTGTATGTGCAGGTTTCCATCTTCCTCAAAGACAAAGTGCAGAACTCCAACGGGCGCTTCGTCCTTCCAACTTCTGGTCCCGTGCCGCACGGGACGCAAGTCCCTGGAATTATCAGGTACCACAGGATACAGTTTAATTGCCTACTACTCCACCCAAAATGAAGGAATCCAACTGAAATCCTTCAGAAATTGAACTAAAAACACACTTTAATTGGATGCTTTGAATAGGGGCTGTAGTTTCCACTTAATCCCACGTGTTGATGCGTCGATGTGTGCTTTTTAATTACATCTATGTACTTGTCTCTCGCAGACATTGACAACAGGCACTGCATCTGCAGCTAATTGCGTTATTAAGGGAGTGTTGAACAATCAGCCGTCTTCTAAATGTAGAAGGGCCTAAAGGCCTTTCATGCCTGGCTCAAATTGTTAAAGGATTTGTGTGCAGCAATTATTAATTTCTCATCTTGGGCTCGTGTGGCGAACATGAGCTAGAGACAAATGTGAAAATGTTGTGAAAAGACTTGTTTTTCTTAGTACATCAAAACATCTGAAACAAAGTCTATCCTGAATAGTGTCACCGTCACTTGGACTTGGATAATAATGTGAAACAATCAGTTGTATTCAATGTGTTCATACGTAATATTAAAAACAACAATATGGTTTATTGAGTGTGTTGTTGTCTGTGTGTTTTTACTCAGGTGGTTCAGTTGCAGTGGTGAGGAGCTGAAGCGACAGCAGTTTCGTAATGGTGGAAACTATGCCAGCGCTCTGCGTGAGGGATCCTTTGAGATGTTTGGAGAGAGGGTCATCAAGCTGGGCACTAATATGTAAGTTTTATTTTATTTTATTTAACCTTTATTTATACAGGTAAAAACACATTGAGCCCCAAGGGCTCATTTTCAAGTGTGACCTGTTCACAGGCATACAACAACAACATCCACCACAAACAAATACAATACAAAACCTGGCCGACATAGTCTAAAACTAAACTAAAACTACATAGTCTAAAACTACATAGTCTAAAACTAGACAGCTAAAGAGCTAGGGACAGGGAGGGGTCAGCAATGGGCCAAAGGGAGGGTCAACTCAATTGCAAGAACAAATCACAGACTCGCACTGTATGTCTCTCAGCAAGAGCTTGAAACTGGAGAGAGGGATCAGATGAGACAGTTTCAGACTCTGCTGTAAAGAATTCCAAGAGGAAGGGGCTGCAAATGAGAACGCCCTCTTGCCTTTCATGGTCCTGCCTATCCCTGCCTAAAGCTAATTTGTGACAGCAGCTGGTGAAAGGGGGAACAAGTCGGCAACCCACCAAATGTTCAGACTTATTCTGAAAAATGTGAATAAATGTACGAATTTGAACGACACACTCGCTAGTCAAGCCAAAACATTTCAATGCAAATGGATTCGGTGAGTAATCCCCACTACTACCTAGTTAGTGTAGAGTAGTGGGGGATTACTCACCGAATCCATTGCATTGCAATATTTAGGTTTGACTAGCGAGTGTGTCATTGATTTTTCCAGCAACGTTGACATTTATTTAAATTTTCGGGAATAAAAGTCAGAACATTTTGATTGTTTGCCGATAAGAAATTGCCATATGAAATTGCTAACACCAATGCTGTTGCACTGTTAACCCCAGACACATCCCCACTAGTACAGTTTACTCTACTTTCTCTACTATAGTAAGATTCCATGCGACATGGTACATAGAAATAGAATTCGAATAGGATGTTCATAGTCGTGGTCAAGGTCGTCGCTCATTGCCGTGTGAATAATTTACACAGGGACACTGTGATCTGCCTCCCCCCCGGATGCCACATTGTGTTTCAGTCGCCCGGGTGTGTGCTTGTGTTTACTGCAGGTACAGCGTGAGCCGTCCAGTGGAGACTCACATGTCAGGGACGTCCAAAAACTCTGCACAGAACACCAAGGTGAGTCTGCATGTTCAGATCAGACCTGGTAAGTCTGCATGTTCAGATCAGACCTGGGTCTAGCTACTATCCCATCATTGGATGGACCTGAATCTCCTGAAAGGCCTTGCATCATGTTTTTCTTCTAAACATAATTTTATGTCCATTGTGAAATATTCTACTTCTAAGGATGTAAATGTTAGACATTGGTCTTTTTTTATTTATTTCATTTGTCTTTTTTATTTTTTTATTACTATGTGTTTTATTACTACTTAATTCACAGTGGAAGATGCCATAAACAAATGCAGAATGCACATCATGAAACGAGTACTTTTATTTGAATCGTCATGTTCTCCTCTTACTGTGTCCACAGGTCAACACGGCTCCCAACCCCCTGGCCAAGGAGGAGCTCAACCTGCTGGCCAGGCTGATGGGAGGTCTGGAGGTGCAGAAGGCAGGAAGCCAGGGAGACAACGGCTTCAGAGTCAACCTCTTTAACACAGACGAAGAAGAGGAGTAAGTAAAAAAAAGAAAAAATAGGTTTTAGAAGAAGGTTTTTCCTTCTATCAATGGCCCCGGGCCTGAGCTAGATTACTCTTCCTGCTACGACTGGTGGACTGATGATTCACATGCTTAGTATTCAAATGTATTGATTGTAAGTCGCTTTGGAATAAGGCGTCTGCTAAATGCCAAAAATGTAAATGTAAATGTAAGTCCTCCGTTCCATGAATATTGCTTTATTGCTCTAGGGTGTATTTTAAGGGTGCTTCTTGTTGTTGTTGTGTCTTGTGTGAAATCTGTTTGCAGTGTGCCAGATCTGTAATTTGAGTGTCTGTCCCAACATGATGAAACAGGCTGATTTGCATTTTAAAATTATTCAACAATGATGTGGGTTCGTCTTCAGGGAGGCGTTGGTATCGAGACCAGATGATCTGTCGTACGAAGTCGTGAACATCCAAGCAACAAAGGTAAATTCTGTTCACGGTAACCCATTTTCTCTTTAAAAAACACTCCAACTAAATATTGAACTATATGAAATGCCTTCATATAACTTGGTCGATTTTAGCATGGCATTTCTGGAGGGCAGTTTTGTATCACGTCACCGTTGCAACAAATGGGTTCTGTAAAGCGACAAGTACGGTAACAGGTCTAGGCATGAGCACCACACGTCACATTTAGTCCTCCACTGTATATCACAGCCAGTATAACACGTTTAAAATGACTACAAAACAAAACCAATACGGTCTACAGTGAATGCACTGTCCATGTGTCATACATGTGTCATACATGACCAAACATACCTCACTTGAATAAGAAGGTAGTGCGGCGGTTCTTTGCGTGAGCAAACCTCTCGATGACTTTAGTGGTTTAGGGGTAGTGGTGGTCTAGTGGATAGTGAGTTGGACTTGGGATCGGAAGGTTGTGAGTTCAAATCCCGCCTGAAGCCACACCACTACTAGTGTGCCCTTGGGTAAGGCACTTAGCCCTCAGTTACTCCAGCGGGAATGTCCCTGTAATTCGTAATTGTAAGTCGCTTTGGATAAAAGCGTCTGCTAAATGGCAAAATTAATTAATTAAAATTAAATTAACTTTACTGTTGAAATCAATCTGTCCCTGGATCAATGTATTTTCAATGGAAAGCATGGCATCCATCGCTGTTGTCCCATTGTGTTTCTTGCGAATGTCTTAATTCTCTTCATTGTCGAAAAGTTACCTCCAACTCCTCTTTCAAACACAATGTACTGAACTGCACGGTCAACAAACAATCTACACGATACATTGTTATCTAGTTAGCATTATTAATGACAGACATACATACAGTAGATCAACTGCATCACTTTGTGATCATTTCCTGTCATGTCAGGCCATGTTAACGTCATTAGCGTTTAATATTTTTTTGCTAGGTAGAATTAATTATTGGGCGTAAACATTTTCGGCCCTATCACCCAATTAAAATGTTTCCCTGCTTACGTCAGTCATGCTCACGTTCCCCTAGCAACGACGGGGCACAGTGCTCCACTGCCCGACAGAAGAGACATAGGACACAGAGTGCCAGGGCCGGTCCTAGGCATAGGCGAACTAGGCGGTCGCCTAGGGTGCCAAATGCCTGGAGGGCGCCAAATGCCCCCCCCACCAAAAAAACCTAAAAAAACGTACATTTAAATAATTTTGTCACACACACTAGAGAAATTACTCCAAAACAGCACTATATAAGGATTGTGAGTCAAGTTTATACACACCAATTTCACCATTGAATCACTTTTTTTTGTATTCAATAAAATACATGTTGCCACAACGTCCCGATGTAACAAACATCTTGCACCACAGCGCCACCTGGTGCCCTGGTGCCCATAATGTAGAATCGCTGCTGCTTTGAGATCATCCTTTGATCGTCCTACTCTATAGGCCCAGGTGTCATCATAATGACATTTCTCATGAGTATTATCTGTGACAGGAGATGCACAGCGCCCATGCTCCAGGATAATAAAGCTGTCGTGTCACTGCAGTAAAGGGAAGCTATTCAAAACTCCTCTTAGCCCTGATGAACCACCCATGTTCAGACACGCTGCCCAAACAGAATCATCTCATCTCATTGACAAGCTAAGGATTATAAGTTATCAAAGATACAAGGATGGGTCGGTCTAACAGGATGGAAGGTAATCGAACGCTCAACCATTGGTGACGTGTCTTACAGGACCAGCAGGCCAGTGCGGAGCTGGCCAAGATCATGGGGGAGTTCACAGAGGCGGCAGAGCCGTGTCCGAGTGCCAGCAGTAAAGGAGACGACCTTCTGGCCATGATGGACGGACTGTGACATCATGACGTGTCGCTGTGCTGTGGTATCCATGGCAACAGTGCCCAGGGGGGTGGGGGGTGGGGGGGAGGGCAGAGTGGGTTGGGAACGGTACAGTCTACTGTCAGGACAGAATGTCTGCTGCTGTTTCACCCTGCAAACATGACTGTTGCCTCACTCACACACACACACACACACACACACCAGAAACCTCATCTGTGTGTGTGTCCATAGAGCTTTGAAATGCTGAATGGGAACAGGTCGCTTCATTGGTTTGCCATGGACCAACTGTAAACTGCAAGGTTGTGTAGTTTTCAACGGAGGAGGGAGAGTTCCCAATCAAGCTTCCCAATCAAGCTTCTTTCATGTTTTTTTTTTCGTTTTTTTTTTCATCTCAAACATACATCATAGCTTTAGATGTGTTACTGAAATGTCTAATTGTATCTTTGGGACTGATTTTGTTTTTTCCTCAAATCTATACAATGGTTTCTTCTGATCCTGTTTGAATTGCAATTTGTTCAAACGTGATTCATGCTTTTTCAAATACTGTTGATAACATTTTTGATTAGGCCTTTAGTAACGTCCTGTTTCCTTTTGTTGTTATCACCCATGAGGCTTAGATAACCCTGGCTTCCATGTTGGCTGTACTGTATTAAGTGTTTTTACTGATTGTCACAGTCAAGATTGTCTCTTATGTAATGAATACAGGACCCAAAGAGGCTGTGGTGGAAGTGGAAGAAACCCAAGTGCACTTGTCAAAATGAGCATTCAAAAGCATGGATAGAGTTAGGTTGAGGAACTTTAGTGTCTACATATACGGTAAGATGAACTATTTTGTAAATACGTAACAACAGAATACCATGAAATATTTTACTTCTTGTAATACAGTATGTCCTCATCAAATGGGTTGTTAAAATTTAAAAAGAAAAAAGAAAAAAGAAAATCTCAAAGTACAACAACAATATTTGAAGAGCTGATTCTTTGCAAATAATGCAATATGACTAAGGCCTATGGTCCAACATGTAAATATATTTATGGCAGGGATTATTTATTTGAATGTGTCATGAGATACATACATTTGCTTTTGTGAACTCTTGTTTTGTGCGAGGGGATCGCAGCCGGTAGAGATCATCAGAAATATTGTGTAGAGAATGTTCGTTTTGTAATACATAGTTTAATAAAATAAGTATGAACCGTCATGTGCAGTTTTTATGTGTAAGCAATTTGTTGATGATTGAGTGCTAATCCAGGCTAGGCAATTACTATGCCTGAATGTTGTTGTAGTAGAAGAGTCTGGTCACTAGGGGGTGCTGTGGATACATCGCTACAGTGGAGTTACAGTTTTTCCCAATTGCTAAAACACAAAAGCCAATTCTCTAAACCAAATGACCAGTTCTCTAAACACATTTAATAAAACTAGCTCCCATTTGCCAAAACCATAAACACGTTTCACATGAAGACACTATTCACAAAACACAATCCTCCTTAAAGGAAAACACATTTTGTCTTGCTAAAACACAAGTTGCAAAAAACTCTGCTCAAATTCTCAAATTAAAGCTCATAATTTTAATAATTAATAATTTTGCCATTTAGCAGACGCTTTTATCCAAAGCGACTTACAATTACGAATTACAGGGACATTCCCCCTGGAGTAACTGAGGGCTAAGTGCCTTACCCAAGGGCACACTAGTAGTGGTGTGGCTTCAGGCGGGATTTGAACTCACAACTTTCCGATCCCAAGTCCAACTCACTATCCACTAGACTAGACCACCACTACCCCAGCTCATGTGATGCAATTTGAACACAATGAACACACCTGGCTTCATTCATTAAACATAAGACACATTTAAGACACTTGTTGCAAATGATTGTTGTGTGTGTGTGTGTGTGTGTGTGTGGTATAGTTCCATAAATAAATTAAAAAACATCACACCCTGAACATTGTTTTCAGTGAGTATTGTTGTGTGTAATGGATCCTCTGTAGTGTTTGCATTGAGTTGTGATACAGTACAGTAGTGTACATGTTACGGTACATGTGGGAATACGGTACATGTGGGAAAACTAGGGTTAGGATTAGGGTTAGGGGTAGGGTTAAGGTTAGGATTAGGGTTAAGGTTAGGGTTAGGGTTAGGGTTAAGGTTAGGGTTAGACATGCCAGCATGTACCAAGTCACTTAACCCTAACCCTAGTTTTCCCACATGTACCGTATTCCCACATGTACCGTAACATACATACTGTATTTTCTGTAGATTTACATACTGTTCATATGAAACACACACATCTATGAATGCCCAATACTCTACAGTGATATATTCTGAGAACAGATACTGTAAGGTTTCTAAAAATGTGCTTTGGCAGTTGTGAAAAAAAAGAACATTCTCACACACTGAACATTTTGTTTTCAGTTGTTTTGTTGTAGTCTGTAATGATGCATATAGTGTTTACATTTTTGCAGGCTTTGAGCAGCTGTTTTGGTGTGAAAGTTTGAGTTTTGAAGAGAGAAGGTGTGGTTTTGTTTATGTAGCTTTAGAAAAGTGTGTTGTGTTTAGAGTTTTGGGAAAATGGAGGAAAGTTTTGTGAAATGTGTTTTAGCAATTGAGAAAAACTGTAATGTACAACAGTCAATGAAAATGCATACACATAATTAAAGTTAGCTCTTCAGGAATCTAGCTTTAACTACATTTTCATACATTTAACTTCCCATAAATACTCCCACAGTCAGTTCATTCACTTAAACCAAAGCAGAACTGTGGAAAAAAAACAGAATAACATAAAAACCTTATATCAAAGCCAATATTGTCCAAATCTCATTCATCTGGAACTAGACCTTAGCCACTCCTGAAAACAGTATAGGCTTACTATTGCTATGGCAACAGCACTTTGTCTGTACCTGGGTTATTTGGAGAGCGGCCTGCAGTCGAGTTGTCAAAAGAAAAACTGTGATAGTCTGGGCACGTCTCAGAACCCCCTTCCCCCAGTCGACCATGATGCACCCCCCCCCCCCCCCCACACACACACACACACAGAGCCACAAAACTCCTGCATACCACACAGTCACAACATGCTGAGGCATTGCTCTCTGTATGGACCTGGTGGCGGGGGATTCAGGTGAGGGCTTTGTAACAGTCTAGGGAATGACTTCAGACGAGCCTTACCTAAGGGCACAGTCTCTTTGAAAAAGAAACGGAACATCATAACAGTGCTAATAATTACCTAAGACGTAGGTGTCATGTTTGGTTTTCCTAGTCCATGACAGAATCTGTAAAAGTCATCAAGAAAGTTGAAAGGGTTGGTTTGCATGGGCACTTAAATGAGTAAAGAGACATTCCCAACCCAGTGCCATGGACAATGTCTTAAGTGTTATGTTTCACTATGCATTCATTCATGATGATTACATTTGATTATGTGTCGATAGAGAACTTCCGTCTCATATCTGGAGCCACACTCGGATGCAGACTCACAGTAGATTTATATTTAACCTCAATTTTAACCTTAATTACATACAGTTATTATATAAGTGGTTGTTTGTGTCTCAAGCGAGCATCCTATTTTGTTACTTCGCCTACCTACAAGAGCATTATGCTCTCTCTCCCTACCTCCGAGTTCTCTAGAGTTATGAGTGATTCACAGTTTCCTCTTCAAACACTGTGGGCAGGACACTGTTAACCCACAGGATGACAAGTGTTTCATGTGGCCCGGGGCAAATGCTGTGCTGCTGAGTCAAGACAGGAAACTGGTGCAGCCCAAATCAGTCTCTGCCCTTTAGATCAAGCCATCAAAAGCACCTGCCCACTGGTTTGAAACTACTAGACGTGGGTGGGATAAACTTAACAAGGGATACTAAATGTGGATAATTATGGGAGGGTCTTCTTAAAGTTATTGGAGCAGAGACACATACGGTTCGACTGCAAGTTGAGCACAAAACAAGTCAAGTCAAGTCAGCTTTATTTATATAGCACGTTTACATACAGCAATGCTGAACCAAAGTGCTTCACAGTTGTAAAATAGATAAAATGCAGGAAATAAATAAGCACAATGCACACAATACAATGTAAACAAATACATTGTAGCAATGTTTTTAAAGCATTCAAATGGAAGTCTATGGTACAAGTGTTTGTAAGTGATGTACAATCAGTGATAGGAGTGTGATAGGATGTCATCCAAAACAACATTGTTGTTGTTATCAGTCTGGATAGACCAGAGGAAATAATAGTAATATAAAGTTATTGTATCTCAAATGGACACTGTTCTTCTCTCCATTGAAAGACTCATGAATGGAAGGACATTGCAATAATAATACCTGTATTTGTATAGCGCTTTTCCTGCAAACGTTGCAGCTCAAAGTGCTTTAATCATTATATAATCTTAATTTAATTATTTAGTCATTTAAAGGCAATATTAAAAAGATGGGTTTTTAGTCTTGACTTGAACATATTTGCTGAGGTTGCATCCCTGATGTAAACTGGCAGTGCATTCCACAATCTGGGTGCATAAAATGAGAATGCAGCCTCACCAAATCTCTTCTTTTATACATGTGGTACACAGAGAAAACCAGCGTCAGAAGACCTGAGAGCGCTATTGGGCTGATATGCTAGCAGAAGACCTGAGAGCTCTATTGGGCTGATATGCTAGCAGAAGACCTGAGAGCTCTATTGGGCTGATATGCTAGAAGAAGACCTGAGAGCTCTATTGGGCTGATATGCTAGCAGAAGACCTGAGAGCTCTATTGGGCTGATATGCTAGCAGAAGACCTGAGAGCTCTATTGGGCTGATATGCCAGCAGAAGACCTGAGAGCTCTATTGGGCTGATATGCTAAATGCAAAAGGTCTTTCAAATATTCTGGTGCTCTGCCAGTGAGAGCTTTATAAACAAGCAGAAGGATCTTGAAATCTATTCTGAACTTAACAGGAAGCCAGTGTAGAGTTTCTAAAATAGGAGTTATATGAGCTCAATCAATGATACAGAATTTCAGAGTCACAAGCTATTACAGTACCGGTATGTTAATAGGATTGTAATGCTTGATGCACTGAATGGCTCAAATGTGTGGGATAGATGACATCATTTGTTGTGTGTGCCACATGTATTTATTTATATCCACATGTATAGGCAAGGCAGTGTGCTTGCTAATTTTTTACTAATGTCAAGCAAGCAAACAAAAAGTACATTTTGAATAGGGGGCATCACATAATGACATCAACAAACATGAATGCATCCTCCATACTATCAAACACGTTTAATTCTGCTGAATTATCTGCTAGACAAAAATTACTGTCATAAAACACTAAGGGTACTGTACTATAAAACACTACTCCTGTTTTAATTGGTCGAGAGAATCTGCCATTCATGTTTTAATTGGTCGAGAGAATCTGCCATTCATGCGATTTGCGTCATTTCCGTTGTCAGGTGGCGCTGCTATGGAAAGATGCGATCAGAGGGCTGGCGGAAGGCAGGAGGCAGCCTTTCCTTTCCTGATTGCCTCATTTCGGTAATAGATTATAATAGGTAATAGTGGCTAAAAACAACTAAAGCTATATAGCTTAGCTAACCGCTGATGCACAGAACAGAGAACAACAGAGAGATGTCCATGCTGTAACCAGACAAACAGACTTCTGTCCTCGAGGTAAGTTGCTCATAAAGACACCGCTGAGCTCGGTCTGGTTCTGCACTTAGTTTAAATGGCCTCCCCGGTCCCCGGTTGATCTGCCCGGGTTGGATGTTTCATGTTTTAGCTGACGGATCTGATCGAAATCAAATAGTCTGGAGTCTCTTAGTATCTTAGCTTTATACCATGTGCATTTAGGTTCATTCATATGTCTAGGTGTCGCTGCATTTGTCGGTTTTTTGTTGCTTGCGGATGCAACTGAACTGGGCTACACAGCTTAGCTTTGTTGGATAAAAGAAAGAGTGCTGCTGACACCGATTCACATGGTTTTAGTAATTAACATGCCCAAATGTACTAACCCACATTAACATGCCCTAATGTTAACTAACCACACACGGCATATTTCACCTGTGCTTGACTTGTCCCTTCCGTCTTTCGTTTATAAAGGTTAAAGCGTGTTTGTTGCAAATGGATTTTGCGTTTGGGCGTCAAGGAAACGGTTTTTGCAAAAATGTGCTGCTTTGATTTGTTCAGGTCACTCGAATGTATAAACGGCAGAATGGCTCTTTACTAATGTCATCATGACATGAGATCAGTGTGGCTCAGCCGGAAGCTGATTGTATAAGGCTCTCAGTCATGTCTCTAACTAGGAGTTATGCCATAGACTAGTCACTCTGTGGTCTGGTGTTGCACACTTGTGATGGATTGCATCATTACAGTCATACAGTTGCATGCTCTGGTTGTTATTTCACCTGTATCTAGATCTGTGGTTGCACAAAATAGCTGGACACATCAATGTTTCCACGTTTGTCACCCTTAAGAAGCTGCATTCGTTTTCCATTTCTACTATGTCTCCTCTCCTCTAATAACCTCCTCAGGGAAGTTGTTCTATAACCTTGTATGGCCAAGGAAGGGCATTCAGATCAGAATGGAATAATCTATAACCTTGTATGGCCAAGGGCATCCAGATCAGAATGGACTCAATGGTACCCGGCGTCAGATGACAGATGCAGATCAGCCAGCAGCATTGCTCAGTGTAGCAGTCTGTCTGTCTGTCTCTCTGTCTCTCTCTGTCTGTCTCTCTCTGTCTGTCTCTCTGTCTCTCTGTGTCTGTCTCTCTCTGTCTGTCTCTCTGTCTCTCTGTCTGTCTCTGTCTGTCTCTCTCTCTCTGTCTCTCTGTCTCTCTGTCTGTCTGTCTCTCTCTGTCTCTCTGTCTCTCTCTCTCTGTCTCTCTCTCTCTGTCTCTCTGTCTGTCTCTCTGTCTGTCTCTGGCTCGAGCTCTTTTCTCTCTCTGCAGCAAACGTCGATTGCCCATTCGGGTACTTTTTTACCTTGATGCCATTTAACCTTTGTGCTAGATGATGATGATGGGTTAGCTGGGTACATTTGTGCAACCTAGATATACCACATATTCTATAGTAAGAGAGTATAGCACCTTTTACAATTGATTTCTGTGTGTAGTAGCATTTGTTTGGGTCTAGTCTTCAAATGACTGTTGTTGCGCTATTTCATATGGATTGTTATAATATTTCGCATTAAGGGTTGAGCCATTCGTGCTTTTGTTGGTTTTAGTATTTTTTGCAACACAGAACAGTGTGTGTGAGGTGAGGTGCATGGTTGGGTCATCATAGAAAAGGATGACTGCAGGCGGCTGCTGTAATAGGTTGGTCTCATGGTGGATCTTGAGTCATAGTGGTCTGGTGTTTTCTCCTCTGGTCTGGAACGCACGTTTCTCGGTTAGGGGTTGGTCCAAATATCGCTGATCATGACATCTGGAGCGTATTGTGATATTGTTCTCTTATTGACAATAGTGCGTAAAAATGCACCAGAAAAAATGGGCCATTCATGATTAACCAACTACAAGTTGCAGTGTCCCTCTTTCTGCAAGGCAGGCAAAGGTTTCACCAGACTAGTTTCAACACTATCTATAGTTTCCACACTAGGCCTATTGCTGCAGGTCGGTCATTGTTCACCCTTGCTGGTAGGCTATGTCCCCTCCATATACTTTTCTCTATATTATAACTTGTAGTTATTATTGTGACTAAGAACATGTAGTTATTGCCCAACCCTAGTCTTGGTCTTTGTTTGATTCAGAAGCAGTAGGCCTATGTTCTTGCTCTCCTTCTCAAACTGGTACAGTCACAGTGGCAGATAGACAATACTGTCAATACGGTCTGTACTGAAGTCTTAATTTGCTTTAACTTGGATTGACCTTTGGTTTTTATCTGGCCTGGCTTGTCTGTATATTATCAAATGGTACACGATGAAACAGATAGGCCTTGTCTAGGTTGCATTCATAAGAGGTGGGATCATAATAACATGATCTGAGGTCCCGTGCATTACATATTAGTTCACAGTTTTTGCCACAAGATTTCTTACAATAAAGGCCACTATGCAACAGTTTGAACATGTGACTGACTGGATGTCACACAGACTAGTGTCAGAAGCTAATATGAAAACCACAGTTGGTAAGCTTCTGTGGGTGGTGACTGGTTTGGTCTGGATGGCGACAGGCGGGCGTGAGACACGGTTCTGACACCGTCTGCTGTCTGGGATCACAGAAATCCTCATAGAAGTGAGATTTAAAATCCTCATAGAAGTGATGAAGATTTAAATCAACAGACAATGACTGCCGACTGTCCCGTCTCCACAAACAGCGGGCTGTGGGGGACTCCATGGTGTAACAGACTCCATGGTGTAACAGACTCAAACGGTGTCTCTCACTTGGTTTATTTAAAATCCCTTACCAGATGTAGCGGTGAGCATTAGGCCTAGTTTAGTAAGTGTCACCTGTAATACTGAAACACACTTTTTGTGTGGGTCACTTCCCAATGCCGACTTTCATGCAGGTGTCTCAAATGCGTTGTGTGTTTATAGCAGCAGCCAGATGCTCTCAGTTTATTATTTTTATATCAGTCTGACTCATCTCACTCTGGAATGTTGCTTGTTTGTCCTGGAATGTGAACACTTGCTTGACGGTCTGCTATCACTCTGTCCTAATGCTGTCTTTAGACACAATGTAGGCCTAGCTAAGTACTACTAACTATGGAAATTCCTCTATTGTTTTCACTCTCACTCTTTTACTCCGGAGGACATCTTTCACGCTCTCGTTGGTGTCACCCCCGCCTGACATTTAGCTTTTCTGTCAAATCCTAGTCTGTGAGAACCCTGAGGCGCCTGGGTGAATCACTGCCGTTGGTTCTGGGCACTCTTTCCCTGTTACGGGAACCAGAGGGTTTCATCACACAGGCACGCTTATCAGCAAACAAAACAAATACCTCTTGGGTAGAAGGCCATAGGTAACGTTGGAGGTATTTTACTGACGCTGGTGATCGTGATGTGTCACAGATTTTTTCCTGGCATGTGTCCTTTAGTTCCTTATCATACTACAAAGGCTTGGAATACCATGCAAGGCAAAACTGTCTTTTTTGAGGAAGTTTAGACATCACCGTCCATAGGCCTAGATTAAATGCACAGATTGAGATAAAACTTGCAGATTAGGCCTACTACAAGCAGCAGGTTTTTCTGAAAGCTGCAGCAAAGGGGTCAAACGAAGCTATAGTATTCAATTCCAATAAAGCATTAAAGGACAAAAAGGTATAAACAGTCATGTGTTTTATTTATTTGTTAATCTGTTCTTCTCAATCCCTTTTATGACCAGTTTACCATTGTAGGATCTGCATTCTACCCAAACAGTAGGGCTATAGCACAATGCTACTGCATTTGCATGGAGGCATTTACCAATCAATGGGAGCACAAGGCACATGTCCGTGCCATGCTGTAAGGGTTTGAATACGAGGTGTCGTCCTTCACACCAGCCACCATCGTCTGAATGAACCTGTAATGGCCTTCCATTCACACGGAGGTGTTGGTAAACTTGTGGGAGGGGTAACCTAAAGTGGCAGGCGGAGCTCCCTGTAGCCCCACTCCTCTCTAAGCCACAACACAGTCAGTCTGCTGCCCCCAACCCAGAGGACTTCTGCTTTAAAGCGTCGGTATCTATCGTCATGTTGTTGTTTTAGGAAATAAGGCTATTGCAAACCAACGACGAAGGCTATAGTCTTATCTACTGACAATGCCGCCGTCGATGTAGGCCTAGTTTTGATCAGATGCTTAGCGTCTTAGCCTAGCGGATTTAGCTTGCGGTTGAAGTTTTATTTTTTATTTTGGGCTACTTTATTCTCTCACATTTCGATCTCATTAACTGTGCTATCTTTATTCGGATGTAATCTGATTTGCTTTGCGTGTGTCCCTGCAGAGCTCCAGTATGTCCAAGCGGCGCTCTTTGGAGAGGGGGGGCGGAGAGACCTCAGGGAGGGCCAGCAAACTCCTGTGTCCCGGGATCTCCGGCAGCAACGCCAAGAGAGCCGGGCCCTTCGTCCTCGGTAAGAGACCTGGGGTTTACTTAGGGCAAAAATAGGGGAACGCTGTGTGTGTGTGTACTGTGTAGTGCTTGCTGTGTGTGTGTGTGTGTGTGTGTGTGTGTGTGTGTGTTCAGGAAATGAGGAAAGAGGTGGGGGGGGAATTCTTGTATGCCCGAGACGAGAATGTCAAGAATTTGTTTTCTGATTCCCCCCCCCCCCCTTCTCATGACATCGGGTAGAAAAGCTCCGAATTCAGAATCATGTCTGCGGGCCTTGTCGTTGTTTCCTCCTTCTTCTTTTAACATAATGAATATGGTGGTGCTCTGTCTGTCTGTCTGTCTGTCTGTCTGTCTATATCCAACTGTTGAGCTCGACCAACATGTCTGTAGGTTCGTAGTGTGGCCGTGTTAAAAACAACGTTATGTTTTGAAGGTGTTTTAATGGTCGCATGCTCTCAGCCACGGCAGTGCTGTAGAGTTACACACCCCTCCTGTTCCTTTTGGTCACGCAGCTGTTCCCTCTCGCACACACACACAGGGCCTCGTCTCGGGAACTCGCCCGTGCCGAGCATAGTGCAGTGTCTGGCCAGGAAAGACGGAACAGATGACTTCTACCAGCTGAAGGTGAGCGCACTCACTCACTCACTACCCCCCCGCAGCTCTGGCTTTAACGACAGACTCTGTGGTCGATGTGTGACTGGGTGTTCGTCCCACCACCGACTGGTCAATAGACATGGAGTAGTTGTCTCAAACGACGACAACAAGGATCTACAAGCGACAGAGCGAGCGCTCCCAGTCAGCGCTCCCAGTCAGCGCTCGAACCTGCGGTCCTCCTCCCGAACAGACGGCTTTGTTGATCTCCGTTTATGACCCCGTTTGCAGTGCGGCATGAATGGCGAACCGTAGAGGCAATTTGTTTATTGGGGGCAATCCAATAATCTGTGTTACACAAGGGGCTTTAGTAGGGAGGAAGAGCGAAAGGTGAAGCTCCATCTGGAATTTAAACTTTTAACCCCTTCACCTCTTTTGGTGAGTCACACACACTGCAGTGCCTCAATGGCTACTAGATTACTTTACTGCGCGTTCGGACATGTGCTGATGCATTGAACATGTGTGTCCGTCCCCCGTCCCCCCCCCTCTAGCTTCCAACCCCCCTCCTAAGTGTTTAGCCCGAGATCGCCTATCTCAGGTCAGCTGTAATGGGTGAAGGTTTTAGGCATTATTATTGAAGTGAGAGGGGTTGATTGTGGTCCAGTTCTCCCTTGAAGGTGTCCTGTCATGTTTGGGGTCATGACCTCTCTTTTTTCTTCTTCTTCTGTGGTTATTAGATCCTGACGTTGGAGGAGCGGGCGGATGCGGCAGGGGAGACCCAGGAGGAGAGGCAGGGGAAGATGCTGCTCCACACAGAGTACTCCCTCCTCTCCCTGCTGCACAACCAGGACGGGGTGGTGCACCATCACGGCCTGTTCCAGGTAAATATACCCCACCTCCATGGGAAACAAAGTTAAGTATAATAATAATAATTCATAACATTTATATAGCGCTTTTCCAAGGCTCAAAGACGCTGACAATATGGGAGAAACGGAAAACACAGAAAAACAAGCAACACATAACATGGGCACATGGAACACAGAGTTAGCGAACGGGGAGGGGGGGGGGGTGGTAGGGACAGGGGAGATGGTTAGGGGTAGGGGAGGCTGTATGCATGTCAGGGGGGTGGCAGGGTTAGGGGAGATGGGTAGGGGTAGTAACGCCCCCCTTCCGAGAGACAGTCAGGAGCATATGAAAAGTAAAACGCATGCGGTTTATTGCTAGCCACACTTTCACTTCTGTTCTCTTCTTAAGTCTTCTTCTGACTAATTAGCACGCCTACAAATTCATTGTTATTGCCGGGTGCTTGCTTATTCATGAAGACATATTGACGCATTCATATAACCATTCTCTTCATTCCCAGTGACTCACCTCCCCCGCCCCCCCCTCCCCCCTCTACCACTTTTCTTCCCGTTTTCTTGTAACTTTATTATTGTTCCATCTGCCTGCCTCTCTCTTTCACAACCCCTCTCTCTTCCACGCAAGCGTGTTCCTAGAATAGCAGCATCGGGCCGTGCAGGCTGGGATTCATTCAAGGCTGCAGCATCGATCGGGTTATTATAGTGCATCTCACCCACTCAAAGAGGACCAGTTAATAATGAATCGCCTCAGAAAGGCTTTTAGAGAAGCCAGCCATCACCAAACCCTGACAAACCCATACAGACATCAATGGGAGAGCGGTACCTATTGACCTATGACCTTTGTCATTCATCTCACACTCTCTCTCAGAGACCGTTAGACTTCCAATCATCAAATCAATTGATTTATATAGAACATTTATATAGAACATTTCTTATACCAATGGAATACAATACACTACAACAGGACACTGCGTCTCCTGAAAACACCCGCTTTTCCCCTTTACTGTGCCCTAAAAACTTCTATTGCCCCCCCTTGTACTGTTTCACCGTTTCTGTTTTATATTAAAAAAAAGAAGAAAAAAAAAGGCTAGGTTTAGAAGAAGGTGATAGGAGAAGGTTTTTCCTTCTATCAATGGCCCCGGGCCTGAGCTGGATTACTCTTCCTGCTACGACTGGTGGATTGATGATTCACTTAGCTTAGTCAAATGTATTGATTGTAAGTCGCTTTGGAATAAGGCGTCTGCTAAATGAATGGGGCGGCTGTGGCGCAGGAGGTAGAGCTGCCGTCTAATGATCGCTAGGTTGGCAGAACGGCGGTTCGAGCCCCGGCTGGCCACATGTCGAAGTGTCCTTGGGCAAGACACTGAACCCCAAATTGCTCCCAGTGAGCAGGCCGGCGCCTTGCATGGTAGCTTGCCGCCATTGGTGTGTGAATGTGTGTGTGAATGGGTGAATGAGAGGCTGTTGTAAAGCGCTTTGGATAGAGGCGCTATATAAGTGCAGTCCATTTACCATTTATAAAAAAAAAAAAAAAAAGTGGGGCAGTCCCACATTCATTTTTATTGACAGATACAGTGAAGTTTAGACAGGAAGGATGGGTGAGAGAGAGAGGAGGGTTGACATGCAGGACATGTCCCCGGCCGGAATCGAACCGGGGACCCTAGTTTACATGGTCAGCGCTTAACCCGCTACGCCACCTAAGCACCCATTTACCATTTATGTTTCTCAGTCCCCTAACGACGTCTTCGTCCTTCCCTCCGTAGGACCGAGCGTGTGAGATCGTGGAGGACGTGGAGGCCAACAAGGTGCGTAAGATGAAGAAGCGGATCTGCCTGGTGCTGGACTGCCTCTGCGCCCACGACTTCAGCGACAAGACGGCCGACCTCATCAACCTGCAGCACTACGTCATCAAGGAGAAGAGGCTGAGCGAGCGCGAGGCCATCGTCATCTTCTACGACGTGGTGCGCGTGGTGGAGGCCCTGCATAAGGTAGTGAAGGAGGAAAGCAACTAAGCACATACTTGTTGTATTATTCAGGGGTGCAAACTTGTCACCTTTCTGCTAAATTAGCCGTTTTTATCTCAAGATATCCATGTGAATCGTGTAGATCTGCAAGAATAAAAAAAAATGTTTTGGGGGGGGTCTAAAGCCTCATACAAGTCACATGATGCGCGACCTAACTAATCTCCCTGTCTGCTAAACTCCGCTGCTGTTGAAATAACTTTTAGCTTCAGGCAGCTAGGTACAGTTCCAGACAGTGTGGAGAAACACAGTCACAGTTAACTGTTTTCGAAGTAATTCTGCAGGTGTTAAGGTCAGGGCTGCCGCTACTTACACATGCATCATTGTTAGACCACCGTTAGTGCTAGCGGTATCTATTTAACACCATTAGTGCTAGCGCTACCACCCCCCTAAGGTTAGCTGCAAAAAAAATTTAAATAAAAATCTCGCCTTTTTGGGCCAACGCCAGTTTGCACCCCTGTGTATTACACCGTGTGTTGCTGCCTATGAACCCAGGAGTGTCAGCCCCTGGTGGACTGATGGGTATTCTAGTGCAGTGGTTCTCAACCCTCTCCTCGGGGCGCCCCAGCCGCTCCACATATTTGATCTGTTCCACCACCAGCACACCTGATTCAACTAATCAAGTACAAAGCATAATTGCTTTGTACTTGATTAGTTGAATGGTTGAACAGATCAAATATGTGGTGCGGCTGGGGCGACCCGAGGAGAGGGTTGAGAAACACTGTTCTAGTGGGTCACTAATGGCTATTGTTGATAAGCTAAGCTAAGCTAAGCTAAACAAGCCCTTAGGGTACGCCAAGGGAGAGGGCTTTTTCACCAGACAAGACTTGTGCGAGGTCGTTGTGTAGACTCACTAATGTATCTACAATAAGGATATTTAATTGTCCTGTTGTTTGGCGGCAGTGGCACGATTTATAGCTACTGTAGATGAAATTAACCGTGCAACGCCTTACCCAGGCCGACCTTTAATGAACAGAACAGTCACCGACTTGAGAACGTTGTCATCTGGAGCGGCGGTGACGCATACCTTCTTGAATGTTTTTGGTTTGTGTCTTGTGTTTTTTTTTCGTTCACTGGTATCGGAGGTACAGGTTCAGGCAAATTTTTTAATGTTGTTAGTTACATCAACGTTACGGAGGCCCTCAGATGAGTCATCATCGGAGCATGAGTTAACTCCCAGTTAAACCGCCCTATGTATAGACTTAACAGTGTTGCTTTAGTTTACTGTTCCAGTCTTTCACATAGCAGAAACTGACAGTGACGGCTCTTATCTCTACCTTTCCTCCCCTATCTGCAGAAAAACATTGTGCACAGAGACCTGAAGCTCGGCAACATGGTGCTGAACAAACGGTAAGTTACCAACTATCAATCTCATTGGACTCAGCCGTGCGAGAGGTCCCAGCTCCCAGCAGCCCTTTATTATCCTGTGGTGCAGTTTAGCCTTAAACCTGAGCAAGGGTCAAGTTCTCAGCCTCAAACAACTGATATCCTGATATCCTATCCCAGAGTCCCCAACCCCCACTGCCCCCCCCCCCCCATCCCCCCTCTGTCACTGTTGAGTAAGAGAGTTGGTGATTCACCCCCTGCGGTCGGATTTCGGGAGGTAAAAGGCGGGAACCTTTGCGCCAAATTAAAGAGACTGAGGAACGTGCCCCTGCTTTTGTTTTCTATGGGAGAGTGGTGGGAGGTGGTGGTGGTGGTGGTGGGAGGTGGTGGTGGTGGTAGAAGGGGGGCGGGGGGGAGGGTGGAACCGCACATGGAACCTCGGGTGCACCTCAGGTCAGGGTGCTGCAAATCGGATAGGCCTTGCGGAATGCTGAGTTCCTCAACCGTAAAGCCCTCTCCAAACACCATATGTGCCGCGTGTGTGTGAGGGTGGGGGGGCGTAATTGTGTGTGTGTGTGTGTGTGTCTGTCTGTCTGTCTGTCTGTCTATCTGTCTGTCTGTGAAAGGTAGTTATGGTGGGGGAAAACAGTTATGTTTGCAGTGGATTTATCCTAGCTTTAGCGAAAGGCACTGTCTTTGTTTTAATTCTATTTTTAGGCGTACGAAATGTAGGAGTGTTGCTGTCGAGTTCAATCTGTTTTGTAACTGAGTGCAGACTTTTTTTTTTTCTTACATTTTTGTTTTTCCACGTGCTCCTAGGCTAGAGTGTGTATCTGCATGTGCATGCTAGTAAACACCCCGCTGTACCCCACAGACACACACACACACACACACACACACACACACACACACACATGTTCTGTTCACATGCCATCTAAGGGTCTGAATGAGTAACACTCTCTCATACACACACGACGACATGTACTCTCATCCCTCCCTCCCACGCACATACTTGTGACACCCATGCATACATTACCGTAGGCGTAATCGTTGGCTACCCTATATAGTCTCACTCATTCACAACAATTAGCATATCACCTCATTTGTGAGTGCATGACTTATTAAAACATCAACTCCCTCTCTCTCTCCACCCCGTTTGTCACTACTATACGCTCAAGATATTGTTCAAACACACACACACACACACACACACACACACACACACACACGCACTCACATACTGTAACCCGAGCCGGCGCCCCCCCCCCCCCCCCCTCTCGTTGCGTGGTGACGGCGGTAGTGGTGATGAAACAGGAGTGTGTTTTGGCCGCGGCGGCGGGCAGCTAGGAGAGAGAGAGAGAGAGCAGACGAGCGGAACACTCCGTCCCAGCTGGGAGACAAAGGACAGACCTGCCAAAGGCCTCCATAGCTCAGGGCTGACTCACACTCACACACACGTCACACACGCAGACCTCTATTTACACTCTCTCTCTCTCTCTCCCTCTCCCTCCCTCTCCCCGCCTTCCTCCTGCTCTGTCTGTCGTCTTTTTTCCTCCCTCTCTCTCTCTCTCTCTCTCTCTCTCTCTCTCTCTCTCTCTCTCTCTCTCAACTTTTTTCTTCTCTTTCATTTTTTTCTTCTTGTCAGTTTCTTTCTCTCTTTTCTCTTGGCTTCCTTCTTTCCTCATTTCACTCCTTTTGGTCGTCCCTTTCTGCATGTTACAGTTTAAGCAGACATATGGACAGATTATGTAGAGTGGAGGAGGGTGTTGTTGTGTGTGTTTCACAGTATGTCTAGAGCTGGTCTCTCCATGTGCTAGTGGGGCTCCAACCATGTGCAATATCAATGTGGTCGCAACCTTCACTGAATATAGCCAAACCTGAGAGGCTGCAGTTGTCAAGTCCCCCTTTGTCTTGTGTACACACACACACACACACACACACGCACATACACACACACACACACACCTAGGTGCTAATAGGGCTTGTTTGTCATCAAGCCGCTGTCAGTTGACAGTCATCAGCAGCCACTGATGAGGCATCTCTTCCCACTGTGCTGAAGATGAGCTCACACCTCTACACTGTCACCTGCCTCCCCCCCCCCCCCCCCCCTGCAGCGGAGCACACACACCGTGCCATGTCACGGTCAGGATGTCGCTCATGATGTCCGCAGCTCCAATGCAGCAAAGACTTTATTTAATTGGGGCGCTTAGGTGGCGTAGCGGGTTAAGCGTTGACCATGTAACCATAGGGTTCCCGGTTCGATTCCGGCCGGGGACATATCCTGCATGTCATCCCTCTCTAATCTCTACTGTTTCTATCAATAAAAAAAGAAAAATATGAGTGGGACTGCCCCACTCAGAAAAAAATACTTTATTTAATTGATTTACGCTGCAAAGCTTTTTTTCGGTTTAATTTCTAAAATCTGAAAAGACCATCCAATCCATTTTTTGTGTTTGTTGGTGTGATGAGTTTGTCTCTACTGCAAGTTGATATTTTTCAATAATGCAAATAGTTTTGGATGTAGCTTATGTGCAAGTTAATCCCTGGCGGATTTAATGTGATGAATCCTCACTTACACGATATTCTCATGGTGTTCTTTTCTCTTTTCTCTGAGTCTGACGCAAATATAACTTCAACCGAAGTTACTCCTGATGAAATATGAAATAGCTAGAAGAGTTAGAAGAGTTTGACTTTGGTGTGATCAGAGCGTTTGTCTCTAAGACCATAGACACCCGTTTATACCACACCATAGAGAAGCTGGAGTCTGGAAGAGACCCAGACACAACCAGCAGTGTGTCTGGACCAGCACCGACGCCATACAATCTATTGACTTAACACTTTGAAACCTGAGACCACGTGTTGTGTGCTGTGACTTTATATATATTGTGTATGTGTAGAAAAAAAGAAAGAAGAGTTTGACTTTTAGGCAGTGGCCCGTTCTCTGCTTGCCTCCATGCAGAGGACGATGCCCCGTGTTCAACCCTCCCTTCTCCTTCTCATCAGCCGGCGCTATTTTGAGCCAGAGCCGGGACCGGGAAGGGGTTGCGGGTTCGTCACGGGGGGGATGTTGAGGTTTTTGGTTTCCTGTCTCCTGGGGGTCATGTGACCAGGAACCGGAGATGGTGGTGTGGTCTGTGTCGATCCTCCGGGACCCCTTTCTTCCCCCTCTCACGAGGAGAGCGAACACTTCATCTCATTCATGGAGGATTCTCACAGTGAGAATAGCAGCAGCAACGGTCGTGATGAACGCGGACAAAGGAAAGGGCCCTTGATAATGGGGGCTTTTATCCAGAGAGCCCTTGAAGCACGCCCTGTGTTTTCTGTCCTGTCATTGTGACCATCAGAGTGGTTTACTGTGTGATGAGAGACTTTTTGCTCACAAATCAGTTTAGAACAGCCTGGACATGTTATCTGATGTTAGACGGATGTTCTGAAGATCTCAGAATGTCATTCCCAGAAATGTCAAATATGGCATGTTTTGGCAAAGCATGTGATTTCACAGGAATTAACCCACGAGTGTGTGTGTGTGTGTGTGTGTGCGCTGCAGGCTGAGAAAGTGGAAGAGAAAAGGGGAAGCTGTTGACCTCAGGTCTTTTAGAAAGGGGATGTGGGTGAAAATGTGACCCGTAGTGGACTATGGTGCTGGACTGCAGCTGTGTCTCTGGCAGGAGTGTTTGAGAGAGTGACTGAGTGAGAGAGTGAGAGAGTGACTGAGTGACTGAGTGACTGAGTGACTGAGTGACTGAGTGACTGAGTGACTGAGAGAAATGGTGTGTGTCGTCTGTGTACGCAGGATCACTTGTGCATGTGTGCACATTTTTCCTTATGTGCTTTGCACACAAACACACACACGCACACACACATACACACATATTCGGCAGGCCCTTGCCCCGCAGGATTAGTCATCGAGGCAGTTATTCCCAAACCGCAGGTTGACTCACATGTTTGTCAAAGTGTGGCTTTTTTTATTTTCTCTTTCTCTCTGTACTGTTTCTCACAAGGCCGTGGGGATGCAGCCTATTCCCTCAGACCCTCCCATGGCTTCTCTCTACCACGCAATAACTGTTTACCTTTGATGACTCAGTCAAAACTCTGATAGGCCGCCTAGGCCCTACATGTTTCCACAGAAACCAATTTGATGTCCTTGGCAACAGTGGTTGAGGTCTTTTTTAGAACCTTAAGCGCCACCGTGTCTGGGGGTTCTCCCTCCCTGCGTACAGTAGATATCGCAGGCCTGGGTCTGAACCGCTGTCCTTTAGGATGTGGTCATGCTGATCATAGCCTTCTTCATGTCTGTCTGGTCTCTTTAAGATACCAGTTTATTCTGCTTTGGAAAAAAAACACATCCTTAACATTGTCCTGTTTTTTTGTATTGTTGTTCTTTCGTGAAGCGTACTAATTATGTCTCTCTTGTGATGCGATGCGATCGGTTAATTTGAGCATAGTTTTGCTGTGTGGGTAGTAGACAATAGCTAATGTGTGTGTTTGTGTGTGTGTGTGTGTATCTCAATTAAATTCAACTTTGTATGTGCAGTGCACTAGGAACATGATTTGGTATTCTACCATACTAAACAAGCTACAGTACATACAACAACAAGACGACAACACTCAAGACAAAATATACAGTACCAATATGAGTGGATATTATGAATAAATACTGTACAACTAAGAGCAAGAACATGTAAAGTGCAAGGTACAATGATCAGCAGTTATTGAGAAGGGCTGTGGCTTTGGGGAAGAAACTGTTCAAGTGGCGTGATGTTTTTTGATCTCTGTGTGTCTCAGGACTCATAATGTGTGTGTTTGTGTGTGTGTGTGTGTATCTCTGTGTGTGTCTCAGGACTCACCGGATCACCATCACCAACTTCTGCCTGGGGAAACACCTGGTGAGCGAGGATGACCTGCTGAAGGACCAGAGGGGAAGTCCCGCCTACATCAGCCCCGACGTCCTGAGTGGTGAGAGAGGAGAGACACATGCACGCACACACACACACACACACACGCACGCACACACACACACACACACACACACACGCACGCACGCACGCACACACACACACACACACAGCCTACATCAGCCCCGACGTCCTGAGTGGTGAGAGAGGAGAGACACACACACGCACGCACGCACACACACACACACACACACACACACACACCACGTGTATCTGTGAGATGAGGAGACCCCTCTCTCACTGTATGTGAACAGTGTGCAGTTGTTAATAAATCCAGCGACTCAACCAAAAAAGAGTCCCATATCTCTCTCTCTCTCTCTCTCTACATGTGTTTGTTAGTGTACCAATTCACTATTCATAGACGTATGCGTGTATGCGTGTATGTGTGTATGTGTATGTGTGTATGCGGGTATGTGTGTATGTGTATATGTGTGTGTGTGTATGTGTATATGTGTGTGTGTTTCCTGTCAGCCCATCGTATGTGTTTCCACAATGCTGAGTTGAGGTTGTGAAGCAGAAGTGGCTCCTGTTGGAAGGTTCAGCCTGGTGGAAGGTTCAGCCTGGTGGAAGGTTCAGCCTGTTGGAAGGTTCAGCCCGTTGGAAGGTTCAGCCCGTTGGATCTGGGTCCAGCTGGGAGGCTGGGAGAGACGTTCAGGAGAATGTGTTCAGGAGGTTGCGTAACGCTTGGCAGCCGGTCTTGTGTTTGATTTTCCGGCTATTAGGCAACAGATATTTCGCAAACTTGGAAAGCTTGTTGAAAGCCGAGAAAATATGTCATGGCACTTTTTTTTATTTTCACTTTTTTTTTCTTTCTTTCACTGATTTGATCTTGTTTGGGAGTTGCGTGGTCTTTGTCGATGATGTAGTGGGCGGTATTTCATATGTAGATTTATAATTTTTTACATTTAAAAAAAAAAAAAAATTCAATGGAGAAAAAATGCAGTTATTTTCTACTCCTACACTACATCTTGCTATTAATTTAAGCTTAACAGACATGGAATATGTATTCAGTGTTTGAGCACGCAGCATTTCGTGCACAACACACCATCATTTCCATTCATTTGAAAGCCAATTCTCAACCTAAAACACAGGTTGGTGCGTAGGTGTGAAAAGAAGAGCAGATTGCGATGTGACGTTTGTTGTTTTGCCTTCTCCCCTTCCCTTAAAAACACAGATACGCGCCAGGCGTAGATCAGCAGAACGTGACAGACACACACACACACACACATACACACACACACACACACACACAGTCACACACACACACAGCCTAACAATGATACGGAGCTTCGGTGACTCACACCAATGACTCACCGAGGGGGAAACTACTCCCATCTCCCTCCCGTGTGTGTGTGTGGCTGTGTGTGGCTGTGTGTGGCTGTGTGTGTGTGTGTGTCACGCACGCTTGCCATAATTGCCCCATGGGTGGAGGAGGGGCCTGTAACCACCCTGCTGCCTCTGGTTTCTATAGGGCAACGCTATGCAGCTCCACCCTAACCAGCAACGGGTGACTCATCTCATACTAGGGCTGACCTTTAATGGGTCAGGGTCATTGAAGATATTTGCGAAATATCTGTTGCCTAACAGCACAGTACAGTGGAGGCAGGTAGCTTAGAGGTTAGAGAGGCCGGCCAGCAGTAGGCCGGAAGGTCCCTGGTTCGATCCCCGCCTCAGGAGGGAAGTGGATGTGAGCTGGTGGGTTGGAGGGTTGCTGGCATCATATCTAAGGTGCCTACCACTGCCGTTATGCCCTTGAGCAAGGCGCTTAACCCCTCATTGCTCCAGGGGCACCTGGACCCTGTGCCCTGAGCAAAAACATACCTTTTGTTGTACTCTGTGCAATGACAATAAGGGTGAATCTAATCTAACACGGCCCTTGTCAGGTGAAGGGATTTGTAGTTCTAGGACAGGTGGACGTGGACTCGTGTCATGAGGTGTGTTTGTGTGCACGGTTTGTTCGTTCATCATTCATTCTGTGTTTTGAACTGGATGTGATTATTCCTGGATGTGTAGGTGAAGGGCAATGCATGCATGCAGGAATAAGCAACAACACAACTCCACAAGCACATGTGTGGTTGAATGATTACAGAGTCAGGTTGTACTTTCACACAGAGTTTCCCTTTAATGACCTAGACTGTGGCGGCCCGTAACCAACGGAAAATATTTTAACACTCGAGCGTCGTGATTCTTTTACATGTGAGAGACGCGATCTTTGGAATTTGCACTGCTACTGTTGGTTCATATTGGGGCGGCTGTGGCTCAGGAGGTAGAGCCGGCGTCTGAGGATCGCAAGGTTGGCAGATCGGCGGTTTGAGCCCCGGCTGGCCACATGTCGAAGTGTCCTTGGGCAAGACACTGAACCCCAAATTGCTCCCAGTGAGCGGGCCGGCGCCTTGCATTGTAGCTTGCCGCCGTTGGTGTGTGAATGGGTGAATGAGAGGCCGTTGTAAAGCGCTTTGGAATAAGGCGCTATATAAGTGCATCCATTTACCATTTCATTTATTCCCCCCCCCCCCAATGCTAAAGTACTTTTACATGCGAAAGTAACCCCCCCCAACTTCAAGGTGAATCTCACATCAGTGGATTTAAAACAGATAAATGATGAAGGTCCCCCCCTCCTCCCCCTGCAGGTCGGCCGTACCGCGGTAAACCCAGCGACATGTGGGCCCTCGGCGTGGTCCTGTTCACCATGCTCTACGGCCAGTTCCCCTTCTACGACAGCATACCTCAGGAGCTCTTCCGCAAGATCAAGGCAGCAGAGTACTCCATCCCCGAGTGAGTACCTCAACCATGCACATAGTACTACTACTACTACTACTACTAGTGAGTACTTCAACCTTGCACATACTACTACTAGAACATAATACTAAGATGCTACAATTCTGCATATCGGATACATATCGGCTCTTGACAGTAACTGTTGTAGTAACAGTGAAGGATGTCGGTGTGACTGTACCATGATGACGCTATGTCAATATTAGTCCACATAGTACTCTGAGGCACACTCCATCTGCACCTCCTTTTGTTTGTTCCTCCAATATTGGTGTTTCCCTTTCCTGGTAGTGACGGTAATAGATGTGTAACCTCCCCCCCCACTCTCCCTCCCTCCCTCCCTCTCCCTCTCTCCCTCTCCCTCTCAGGGACGGGCGTGTGTCTGAGAACACAGTGTGTCTTATCCGTAAGCTGCTGGTGCTGGACCCCCAGCAGAGGCTGACGGCTGCAGAAGTATTAGAGTCTCTCAGCGGTATTATCGCCTCATGGTGAGTCAGTGTGCCCCCTGGTGGTGGCCACGGAGACCTACAACTTTTAACCATGACGTTTTTACTACCTATTTTACTGACCTTTATTTTCTGACCTTTAAAAAAATAAAATTATAATTATAATTACAAGAGAGCATGTATACCAAAAAAACTTTAACAACTTTTTAGAGGTGTCTGCAGTCCATCCCTACTCTCTTGGTAACCAGTACCTGTGTGTGTGTGTGTGTGTGTGTGTGTGTTTCACAGGCAGTCTGTATCCTCTCTGAGCGGTCCTCTTCAGGTTGTACCAGATATCGACGACCAAGTCAACCACCCAGAGCATCTCCAGGAGGTGAGTAGTCCCTGCTAAAACAACAACAGCAGAAGTGAGGTTGACCTCATGACTTTGAGGGAGTTGAATCAGCGTTGTCTCCCTCCCTCATCGTTGTAGGGGTCAACGAGCAGTGTCTCCGACACGGTGGTCTCGGTCGGTCTTGTGCTGAGTGACAGGGTATCCGCGGTGTCTTGAAAAGTATTAAAAGTTGATAAATCAATTTTGGGAAAATCAAGACCCTTAATAAGTATTAAAAAGTCTTAACGATCTTATGAGGTCTTGAATGTTGTAGGTATTTTTCTGAATTAGACTCTGTCCAAAGAGTTTGAGGCCTAAAAACTTTGAGTAAAAGTTTGTGAATTTATTAGTTTTATTAAAAAACAACGATGAACCGGAAATTCTGTTGTATGATAGTGGTCTAGTCTATTGCAAACTAAAACTGTTAAGTTAAAGGTGTCACTGATGTCAACGGTTACAGCTCCAAGTGGCGGTGAGGTCTGGAAAAATATTGACAAGGTCTTTTAAAAGTCTTAGAAAGGCATTGAAATTAACCTCAAGATTCCTGTATATACCCTGAGTAGGTAACATAGACACGGCTGTTCTAGTGTCAACTGTCACTTAGATCCAACTGTCACTTAGATCCAACTGTCACAAATTAACCTCAAGATTCCTGTATATACCCTGAGTGAGTAACAGCCTCCCCCCCCCGCCCAGGCGAAGGTGACAGAGGAGTCGTCACAGTACGAGTTTGAGAACTACATGCGTCAGCAGCTGCTGCTGGCCGAGGAGAAGAACACTATCCACGAGGCCAAGAGCTTCCTCAGCAAGCGGCAGTTCGGCAGCATCCCCCCCGTGCGGCGCCTGGGCCACGACGCCCAGCCCGTGAGCCCCCTCGACGCCGCCATCCTGGCCCAGCGCTTCCTCAGGAAGTAGACCGCCCCCGCCGCCACCACCACCTACCCTCAGACAGACCCTTGGCCCTCCCCTGGGGATAAGGGACACAGTGGGGGTCAGGTTGGGAGGTTGGGCACCCATTGACTCAGCACACCCATGTGGGTAGGGGGGGAGGGGATTGGGGGGGGGGACGGACGGGTCTGACCCAGTCCCACCCTGGGTTAGAGGTGCCCTAGATGGGTTGGCTAAGGGGGAAGGAGACCCCATGTGTGGGTCACCAGAACATTACCACTCACTTGCCGCCTGTTGAATTCACCTCACCACACATCTGGGCGTCGTCAGCGGTGAGCACCAGGAACGGGATGGGTGGAGGATCTGAACCAAAGGCTCCTAGCTACACCCCACCCCCCCCTCAATGATCTCAAAACACTCACAGTCGTACACAGGGGTCGTCAGAAGAACTCTGAGTCTGGTCTGAGGGGGTTTCGGAATAAACAATCACCCCCCCTCTCTGCCGAGACCCCTCCTCTCCACCCCTTCTTCCCCCCCAATCTACTCTGGACCCCCTGAGCAATACTGGACCAGATCTATGTAGCAACCCCTCCCTCCTCCTCCCTTCTCCTCCCCCCTCAGTGTCCCCCGTTGTAATGCCTTGACTCAGAGATCACCTGATCTCCGGATGTCACTCACTCCCCCTGCCCCCCCCACCCCACCCCACCCCGCTCACTCTCTCTCTGTTTCCATGTAACCAAAATGATCTGGACTGGTCCTGTCTGTAACTACGACTTCAAATCTACCTCTCTCCATCTCTCTCTCTCTCTCTATCTCTCTCTCACCCTCTCTCTCTCTCACCATGATCACCGTCTTGAAAAACAAGGAATTGTAAGGGGGTAGTAGTGATGCCACCGTAGGCATTAAAATGTTTTGGGGGGCCTAAAGGTTTAAAATGTGGAAACCATTTTTAGTGGGTTTATCCTACTCACAATCAGAATAAGCTTCTTTTTTTGTTTGTTTCTATTAATGAATAAGTAGCATTTTGACCCTTCTTATCTACATTGAAGATGCTAACTATCCAAGCCTGGCCACCACTAACCCTTTGCTATCTTTAAAGTAAGTCTAATGCATTGTTTTCTTGCTACGCTCGCTGCACCATCCCTATGGAACAACTTTCTTTAGCATTTAGGCAGCTAGCATCGGGGTACCTGGAAGTCGGGATGCCAAGAGCTGGGTGGAGGAACAGACACAGACAGTTTACAGGATGATGTTGTTGTCGTCAGACGTTGATCCTCTTTCAGTCTGCCGTGTCGTTATTGACATCCTCAATGCCATCTCAGTAACGATCATGACACGGACACGGTCGTTTTTTTATTGCCAAAAATTACGGAGCGTCTTCGAGTGATTGTTAGCCAAGGAAATGATACCTCCTCCTCCCCTGATTCCCTAAATCAAAACGACTCCCAGGTACTGGAACTTTCCCCCAGTTCTCCTGTATGTATGACAGATCATTGTGACAGATTGACTAAGTATTGGGCATGAATGTGAAAGGTGAAATGCAGTGGTATGTCTGCAGTGAATGTCTGTCTAGATGACTGTGTGTGATGTGGGGCCAGGTGTGTTGTATTAGACAAAGATATAGGGGTCTTCCCTCTGGTACTGCAGCGCTGTGTTAAGCCCCCTGCCACTGCAGACCCCCTTAAGCTATCCTCCGATCTCTGTATCTCACCTGCCTCAGTCTCAGACACTGTGAAAACCACCAGACAGGCTTCATCACCGGGGCGGGGAGCTTGACTGAATGTCCACGCTATGAGAGAGGGCCATCTTTCCCTTCATAGTTGTGAAGGCTCTTTGTCTAGTAGTGTGTAGTATTGTCCAAAGTCTAAAATCTAAACATAGCATACCGTCATTTCCCATTTAGTTTTACTTGTTAAAGGATATTGCTTCTAGTATCTCACCATATATCTGAAAGACACCTGCTATTATATGTGGAATGGTGATAATGGAAAACGATGCGATTATAATATTTCATAGAGTAAGTCAACAGCTAGGCTCATTGGGTTAGTTGTGGTGCCTTGGGGTATTGGTGCATTCACATCTTTACCAAAGGCATTCTTCTCCTGAAATGTTGCAAAGCTACTAACTTAACCCGTGAACAATATTAGGCATCTGTACGCTTAAGCTTGCCCTTGCTCCCTGTTGTATCTGCATTAGACTTCCATCTATTTATATCCAAACTGATCGCATGAGTAGAAACTCTAGCCGCCAGTTTTCCACTTGTTTCATTGTCTGTTGTCTTTTTCCCCTCCTCCTCCTTAATTTCATGTTAAGATGATTTTGTTATTTATTCACTTGTTTAGATATTCCTTTTCTGGCAAACAATCTCTTTTTGCTATCTTAGCTTTAACCATTACTTGAGTTCCTGAGACTTTCAGCTTTTAGCCATTCGCTGTTTCCTCCCTTTCAGCTATCTTCATTGAAGAAGAATTCAGGGTTTTTTTGTTTATAGTTTTTGTTTTGTTTTTTTGCCATTGCCACATGCTTGTGGTTGATTAAGCTACACTAATAACGAGACTGACTCTGCATAGTTCTATTTTTTACATATAAAAAGAATCGCACATTATAAAAATGATTTATCGGGAGTGATTTAAAATGTTGATCACCCCCATAACTCATAAGAGGCTGCAGTCCGCTGCGCTCCGGTCAGTATGTAAATAACATCTTGACAGCTCTCGTCATAAACGTATGTACTGTAGTAGAGCACAAACCAGTGAGCTGCCATCTAGTGGAACAATATGGAACTGCTCTTGTTTCAAAGCAAAACGAATAATAGACAATAGACATGCATTAGAGGTGATGTTAGCTAGCCACCACATTTTGGAAGTGAAAAAAAAAAAAACAATGACATGAGAAAATGTTCAGCTTTTTCCCACCTCAATGTGAAATTCTGGGTTATAAAGCAGTATTAGTAGTTGATTAGTGTAGGAGGTCGTTCATACAAAAAAAGGTATTTTGTGAACACCACAGCCCTTGCTGAACGCTGAGACGTTTCTGATGCCATCCCATGTTAAGGCGAATATAATAATATAACCCCCTCCATTGGTTAGAAGTCTGTACTCCTATTAGATGACCCCCTCGATGTTAATGTGTCGTCTGTCCCTCTCCATCACGACAGTGTTCACGTTTTAGCTGTTGGATTTATCCTCTTCAAGTTCAATGTTTAAAAAGAGGAGTTGCCCCCTGCGTAGGCCGTCTGTGGTGTTCTGTGGATCGAAAGAAGCGGCTGAAGAAGAAGCATGAAAAGTGTATGATTGATGTCAAAAAGATGTGATTTTGCATGATTTATAACTTGCAAGGTGTGTCACAATATTTCCCTGAAATCTTACCAATAACAATTCGGACGGACTAGTTAAGCTTTTTCTCTTTTGTTCCAAAATAAGTAAACTAACCTTTTTTTCCCCCCCAATCAGACAATATTATTACAATTGCTAAAAACATTCAATATGCTTACAATTTTCTATTTTCACCATAATTCTAAAAATGAGGAAATATCTAGTTCTCAGTGTAACCGTGTATTCGATTAGCTGAGTATTTCAACTGGAAAACAGATGATGGTGGTGTATATGACATGTGGTGGTAATGTAGTTGAAAGCCAGCTTGATACTGTGTTGTAAGCTGCTTTGTTGGATATGGGCATCTAATACAAAACTGGGTAATTGTACAGAGATGAAAACAAGTTTGTATAAAAGACATATTTTTGTACTTCATCAGATCTCTACATGCATGTCAGCAATAAACTTTGATATGGAAACATTTAATCATTGTTGTCTTCAGTGCCATTATTCAGATATTCATACTTCCCTCCACCGCCAGTAGGTGGAGTACTTTCTCAAAGAATAGAGTAAAATGACAGCACTGTTTGCGTTTTCTGTAACACAGAAAAGTTATTCTCAACGTATGACACACCATTGAATCCATTCACAAACTGTTTATCCCTTGAGTTTTGATGTTGTTGCTTATTATTATTATTATTATTATTATTATTCACAGTAATGGCTACACTCCCATACAGAAAGTGTGCAATTTATTCGTCCTATATGGTTAGAGTAGTGTTATCAGCTTTTATTTGATGGTATTTGTGTACATATTGGTTTTACTATTTAGAAATTACAAAAGTAATGGGACAGATTCATCAAATGTCCAAACTAAGCTTTAACTAAGCACTCTGTTTAGTCTGTTTAGAGTTTGGTTGACAACCCTTTGGCCTGAAGTCTGCCATTGACCTCACCAGACGCTGGGTGTTTTTTTTTTTTGCTTGGTGTCTCTGGTGATTTTCTGCATCAGTTATTGTTTATTTAGAGGTATTTCTGACTCCCTAGTTGCTGTGGCAGTATTTCCTGAGTAATTTGTCTTACTGTACGATGACGCGCCATCCAATGAATTTGGAAGAGTTTTATTGTACTTGAGCAGACAAGATGTTTCTGTACACTTTAGAATACATACTGCTGATGCTGTCAGGAGTTACATGATCAATTAAGACAAGTCAGCCAGTTCTAGTTATACACGCCCTAACATTAATACCATGTGACATGGTCCATGTCCACCATGTTTCACAGATGAGGTGGTGTGCTGTAAATCTTTTAGCAGATCCTTTTCCTTTCTCCAAACTTTCCAAATGTCAAGCACTCTGGTATATGACAATGTTCCTCTTATATTTCCAACAATACCTTTTTTTCCAAACCTCTGCAGGATCTTTTAGGTACTTTTTAGCATAATGTAAGTTAGTGACCATCCTTTTTGAGGAGAACATTTAGGAGTTTGCACCTTGTAGTGAAGCCTCTGTGGTGACGTATTCTGCGGACGGTGCCTCCCTCCTGAAGAGTGTTCTTGATCAGTGGGACAGTTGTTGTTGTTTGTTTTGTTTTTCTTAATTATGTTGAGCGTTCCTCGGTCATTCACCTCCTAGCCTGTTTGTGATTGGCTGAGCTCATCAGTGCTCTTTCTTTTTTTTTAATGATGTTCCAAACTGTTGATTAAGGCTTTAACCCTTTTGATATGTTTCAACCCTAATAAAGGCTTCCTTTACTTTCATTAACACCTCGTTCGTCCTCGTGTTGACAGACTCCAACGCCTAGAATCAATACTAGACATTGACAGCTCTCTTCCAGCTGGTCACATGATGTGATGGAACACACCTGACCAGACCACCTGACACCTGACCAGACACACCTATCAAGCCAGTTGTCCTGTTCAGTACCCTGACATAGGGGGACTATGCATAAACAGTGTTGGAATGATGTAACAGTGCTGATTCTGAATGGTGAAACCAATATATACAGTATGTTACGGTACATGTGGGAATACGGTACATGTGGGAAAACTAGAGTTAGGGTTAGGTGCTAGGGTGACTTGGTACATGCTGGCATGTCTAACCCTAACCCTAACCCTAACCTTACCCCTAAACCTAACCTTAACCCTAACCTTAACCCTAGCGCCCTAGCACCCTAGCACCTAACCCTAGTTTTCTCACATGTACCGTATTCCCACATGTACCGTAACACATACACAAATACCATCAAATAAATGCTGAGACTCCCATCTTTCTCATAGAATCTCACAGTAATTGCCAGATTTCAAATCAAACCTTTTTGAGTGTAGAGCAAAAAGAAGAAAACATACTTCCCTGTCCCATTACTTACATATACAGTATATATGAGATGCGTGCATGTTGTGTGTTGTATAATGGATATCAGAGGGTAGTGTGTACCGGTACTAAGGGCTTGTGTGTCTATGGGGCAGACCTCTTGTCTGGCTGTGAGAGGACGTGGACCAGGCCAGTGTTGGCATGATGCCCAAACAGAAAGACCCCCGCTGTTCCTGACTCCACCGCTGCCCCCCTGTGGACCCCTCTCCTGCTCTCCTTCCTTACCTCAACCCTTTGAACACACTCACACACTCACACACACACACACACACACACACACACACACACACACACACACACC